>NC_044199.1:33182921-33293384 GCF_900880675.1 Sparus aurata | reverse complement strand
TGTTGGTGTCCGTCTCCATGGAGCTACAGCCAGCGTGACAGGGAGACCTGAACTCCACTCCGTCTGAACCACAGACCGGGTTAAAGGCCTCCTGAGGACACTGACAGCCAGCGCTGCACGACAACCCATCTGAGCTGAAAACAAACACATAACAACAGAAAAGGTTTGAAGGGTCTGTTGTTAGAAAACCTTTCAAAGGACATTTGTTTCTAACTGCACTGAAATCTGACACAAATGCACCAAACTCACTGGACACAAAGGGACAAGGCTACTTCAAGAAAAGTCAGGAACAACATAAGTGCATCTATCTTTTTTATACACGGATGAAAACTCTCAAGAGAGTGAAATTAATTCACTGTCAGTGGTCAAATTAGTTCCCTATTAAGAATTTTTATTCAGCTTCAGCTTAGTTTGCTGTCAGAAGTTTTAGCTCTAAAAATTACTTCCCTGACAGCGATGAAATTAGCTCCATGCTAGTAATAAAATTACTCACGAGTTACATATATAATCTTTGAAATTAGTTTGCTGTAATTGTTCCCTGTCAGTAGTAAAATTGATTTTCTCTTAATAGTAGAATTTGTTCCCTATTAGTGGTAAAGTTACTTTCAAATTCCGTTAATAGTGAAGTTAGTTCACGGCTTCTGTAATTGCATGTAAGCTGGCGGTGCAGCTACCTCGGAGGAAAGATCCCGGCGACCTTCTGTGTTGGGCAGCCGATGAGCAACAGCGGCGAGGAGGAGAACACGCAGATCAGGATGGCGGCGGTGCACAACTTGCTGGCACCGCTGACCGAAAGGTTCAACCTCCTCATCAGGACTCCACCCAGGACGGTGCCCAGCACTGCCAGCGGGATACAAACTGCTCCTGAGAGAAAGAAATCAGGGAGACAAAAATGTTAATATAAGTTTATCTCATGGTTCCTGTTTTAACTTCATAGAACCTCAGTCTGATAGAACCGGTCCAACACATGAAATGAACACATCCCAGGGGAAACACTCCACAGTGTGTGCACTCTCACCTATCATCATGGTGGAAAAGGAGACGGTCTGGCTGAACTGTCTCTCAATGAACTTGGCCATAAAGGTGGCGAGTCCGGCCAGCAGCGCCGCCAGGTTGACCTGCGCCAGAACCACCAGCAGGTAGATGGGGCTGCGCAGCGTTCGCAGAGCGATCCGAGGAAAACCTGAAGGACGGATACGGACAGTGTGGAAGTCAAACCATTAGTTTATCAGTTATTCACTCTGTTACTGCCATGTGTCTAATTCAGTCCTGTAGTTGAGTTTTAGCCAAGAAGAAGCAGATTGTTACACTCTTATAACACAGATGTCAGAACTGAAGCTGCTGGGAGTCTCTTTGATTTAGTGCTGACAGTGAAACACTTGACCCCTGTTCACTGTGGATATCCTTTAGTTGCCTCCGCTGCAGCCTCCTCAGACAGGAAACAGAAGAGAAGAAGAAGTCTTACTTTTGAGGAACTGTAGTAGAGATGCTTCCTGGTCTGTCTGCTCCTGCTGCTGCTGCTTACAGTCTGGTCTGGACTCCACATCGTCTGCGCCGTCCTGGACAAATATGGTAGCAGAACATCACATGCTGGACTTGATTTCAAAACCGCTCAGCCTGTGGTTGCGGCTACTTTTAGGGAGTCTGCAGGAGCCCTGCACGCTGGAAAGGTTTACATTCACGGCCTGTAAGACGCTTTAGATAAATAAGTCCTCTCGATGCCACGTGATGAGGCTGCTGTGTTATGAAATGTTGTAACATCAGACACAGCTCACTGCAGATCTCTTATGGGAAAAGCTTATTACTCATGGAACAAAGATGTATTTAGTTAAAACACCAATGTCTGATTTTAAGGTCTGCGTTAGGACATTGGATAAAAATGCTCCCAGGTAGATAAGGTGAACTCGTAATCAGATGGTCAGAGATCCCAGCAAGTCTGAGCGGGAAAACATTTTGCTTTTGTAGATTTTGGCGTCTGATAGATGTTCATCCACATATTTAGACAAAGCCTGGAGCCGAGTCTGGAGGTAAACTCTGGATTCATCAGTCGATCTACGTTCCAACCCTGACGGATGTCCTAAACTGGTTTCTTGGCAGCATGTTTGGGTCCAGCTCAGACGTGGCTCACATTGTATTGGGAACTGATTTTAAATGAATCTGGAGAGAGATGGCTTTAGTACCCTGCCAGTCGTGAGTTTGTTCCCAGAAATTAAATTAATCTCAGTGGTGATATTAGTTGCCTAAACCTTAACCATAATATCTATTTAGTTATGTTTTGCATTAATAAACTGAATCTGTAAATTAGTGAGTCCCCAGTGTTGTCAAATAAACATTTCAGTGTTTCATCATCGTTTAGTCAGTCAAATATCTGATGGTTTAAATCCAGTAATGTGGCGCTGAGTCCATCGACTCTGCAGTGAAACATATCAGTTTGTGAAGGAGTGTCGGCTCCGTGACAAAAACATTCAACTGCCAACGTTTTCTTCTGGCGGTACGTGCCAGCAGGTTGCTCAACACAGCGTTCTGCTGATATCACACACATAACTGCCAGAGTCCAGAGTCCAGAGCCAAACCTCACAGTCACTTCTGACTCCAACAACATCAAATGTTTTTGTAAAATAACAGCAAGAAAACCAGATTCAGCCCTTCAGGACAAAAAAGATCATCTGATCTGACAAACACAAATACCTTTGTATTGTGTGTTATCTGAAAATATGTATAAAATGTAACAGCTCAGCTGGTCAAGAGAACTTTTTGTCATAAATATATTATTTTAAGGTGTTTTTTCTGAAGATCACAGCTGATTGATCTCCGTCTGTAGAGGCCTGGTGGAGCTGCTACAAACCGTGCTGAGGTCACTGAACCACAGTTACAGCTCACCTTCCAGGTTCAGTATATATATAATGTGTAAACGCATCGTGACGTCGTCCATTAGATTGTTGTCCACTGTTGGAGCCTGAAGTGACCATATTTGGACAAAAGCGTCCAAATTTGGTGAGATATCCCGATTGGATCTGACCGACAACCGAAGACACACTGCTGAAGTAACGACTTATCAATCACAAGGACGCCACACTGATGAAGGACACTCTGCTTCATCACCTGTAACAGAGACGCATCATGCTGTGTTGAAGAAGACTTGAAACTCGAGCGTCAGACCACAAACTCATCCGGAGACTGTTTATCAACTACAAGTCATTTTAGAAGGAATCTGTTGAGCAATCGTTACATAAATCCAACCACATTTGTTTTTGTCTTGAGGACGGAGCCAAAGCAAACTGAAACAGAATCCTGTTGGAGCTTGTTGAGGTTACAGGGATTCAGTTAATGAACACGTTTTAATCCTTATTCATATTTTTCATCCTGTGACATTTAATTATCTTGATAACTTTAATATTCTGGCCTTGTTTGTATTTTCTTATTCTCATCACAGATTTTGGCTGGATGTTTCTGGATTACTTTAATAGAAAACTATCTTGCACATGTGGCCAAGTTCAGAGGAAAATGGGGCACATTTCCTTTAGAAACACCACCGTCAGTTTAGACGCGGGTTATTCTACCATACAACCATGATAAGGCACTTTGTATTTTAGTCCTGCATAGTCACGAAAAAGAAAACAAAAGATATTTTTACATCAGCTCAGCCGCACCTCTCAGGCTCATTTCCTGCGGCTCATTAAAGTCGAACCCTTCCTCCTCCGGCTCTCGTTTCTGCTCCCTGAACTGACCAAGTGTCATTAAATCATTTGATTGCGGCAGTTTGACATCAGCTGATCATTATCACTTCTGAGAGTACGATAAGTTGTCGTCGCGCAGGCTGCGGTCGGTGAGATGCTTGTCTGAATTAAGCAATAAGCCTATAAACACATAAACACTCTGACAGAAAACCACAGAGAGCTGAGAGTTCAAAAGGGCGTAGATACATCATGGAAACTGCCTTGCCAGATTCTCAGGTATTTAACTATTTTAATGGCACGTCAATTACATGTCTGGATTGTCAAGTTCATGAGAAATGAGGTCTGAGGTTTTACAGAAAACAAGGCTTCCAAACTGCAGTTGGCAACCGAACCACATTTTTTTACGGCCCTTCTTCTTCTGTGATGGTGCCGACACATGATGAATGCTCAACATGTGCCCGAACCCAACCAGAGCATAACAGTGTTGTGACAAGAGAGAAATAATCAATTAAACCTAAACAAACTTAAGTTTCAACATAAAGAAATGTTCTGTTTGAACTTATATGTGCTTCTGCAGAAATGTACTAGGCTAACATTTATTCTGCAGATTGGGTTGGACATGCAGGCTTTAGATCAGGTCCGGCTGTTTCCGCTCACCTCTTTGGGCATGCTTCTGGGGAAGAAGAGGTACGGCAGCGCGGTGAGGAAGAGGAGGCAGGACGCCACCAGGAAGCCGAGCCACCAGGCTCCGACCCAGCGCAGGTCCTTAGGGTCCAACTCGATCTCGTCTGGAGAAAGAAAAGAATCACAGACTGAACTCTCGTCTGTTATCCAACCGAAAAAGAACAAAGAGGAATGAAAACGCCACATGAGTTATTCAAAATATAATATGTTATTATCTTCGTATGGAATATTATTGGAGCATTTTACGGAGCTTGAGTCTTAAGTTCAGTGAAATTCACTTATGAAATCTGACTTGTTTTGACATCTGTTGCCAAGATTTATTGATATTATCAGCATGTTTGTGTTTCATCAGCATAACCTTGTTTCAGTTCAACAAACTGATACTGATATCAGGGTTCACAGTTAACGGTGAACGTTTGGCTGCATCAACTAAAACTACTTAGTTCAGGACGTCACCTGATCACCAGGCTGTGAGGATGCTCTCCGGGAGGCTGCAGAGAGCCAGACGGCCGGTAAAACATTGATGGGTTTTTGATGGTCCACCGGGATTTGTCTCGTTATGACAGATGGCATAATGAACTAACTGTGGGTGAGAAAGTGGGAGGAGTTCTATTGCATCAACACAGCGACGTGTTCGAACACAAAATATCTGAGCGGATCTGAATGCTGCTCGGCTGCTTTTGTTGGATATGTGCCTGAACGTGAAACCGACTCCTGACAGCTGCTCTCATTTCCAAACCTGCAGGTCGACTTCAGGAGCAGGAAGACGTCGCAGAGGTGAAATCAAACCTCAAACTCTGAGAGAGCTCTGCTTTCAACACTGCGAATAAAAGGAACTCCTGCCCCAAAACAACAATGCTTTAACATCATGACTGTTCTATTACCTACATCTACTGTATATCTGTAACTGTATCTCTGCATGTTTTACCTACATGAGCAGCCTACTGCACGTTCACATGTACCGTAACAGAAGTCAAGTACCAGTTTTCTGTACCGAGCTTTCAATTCAGCCCAACAAAAGAACGTTACATTTGACGTTTGCAAATAATCAAAGTTTTTTAAAGTAAATTATTCATGTGTGTAGGGTTTATTACTCTGAAAAGTATTAATATCTACCCTTTAGTATCACATACATGAAACTGATAGATCACTGCTCATTGAATAACACAACGAGAGCTCGCTGAACACACCATTATATCACCGCTGTGTCAGCTGACCAATCACATGACAGAATGTGTGACTGTGTGTTTCCACCGGACACGGCGGCGTCGCGCTCTATCGTGATTTTGTTGCGTCCTCGTCAGAGTTTCAGCAGCCGAGCGTTTGTCTGCCTGATTTGTTGACTTGCTCAGATTTTGTTGATCTCTTTTCTGTAATTGTTCTGCTTCCACTGCTTCCACTGTTCTGCTTGGTTTAGTAAGGTGCATAATTAACAGTGAATCTGTCGTCTGACTGGGAGCAGAAGGGTCAGTCCCTTGTTATTTTATTCATTGGTGTATTATTTTGAGGTACTTAATATTTGTACAAGACTATTTTATAGTGACAGTTTCTTTCTGCATTTTTATGAGCAGTGGCAGTTTAACATTATTAAATAGCAAGTTGTGTAATGGTTTTCTATATGAAGTTGGTAGGGAATTTCAATGCATTACATTTAAAATAAAAAGTTAAGAATAATGTGTAATACTATGTGTATAACTATCCAAATACTGGTAGTTAACTGGTTAAGTTATTTGGCCTACTTCTCTCAGCTCATCTTGGCTCTTGCCAAACTGGATGATCAGATTAAAGCTCACCAGCAGCCAATTAAACAACAGTGTTATGACGTTCATGAGTCACATCACATCAACAGATGGTTTAGAGATAAATTACTGGTTTGTATCCAGAACAAAGAGCTGCTGAGTCACACAATAAGCCTTTAACCCCTGAAGTTGACACACATTTACTCACATACAAACGGTTTCACTTCATCCTCCTGAAGACACAACGTCCTCACAATTAAACATGTCCTCACTTCACACGCACACAGACACACAGACACACACACACACACACACACACACACACACAGACACACACACACACACACACACAAACACCCCACAACAAAAGAGACCTACACAAAGAAACACGTCCTGCCCAACATACATATTATACATGCATGCATACACACATTATGTCCACACACACACACTCATACACACACATGCTGACCTGCACAATCACCTCTTGCCTCCATTCACACACCCGACATGGTATCAGGAAATAAGTCTCTGTTTGAACAAGCCTTTAAAAGAAGGTCAAGCTCCATTAATCTCAGAAACAACATCACGACCAGCGTCTCAGTTTCACTGAACACCAACAAACTTTCACTCTGCGGCAGAATTAGAGCCCGGAGACACGCTGACTGTCTGCTGACTGATGATGATTGATTGATGGTATTAAACATCTTTTTACATGAAAATAAAGTCTCAGATTTATGCTGACAACAACAACCAATAGCGTGCTCTCTTAGAATCAACAGGTCAACAGAGAAAACCTTCTACAGTATACTTTAGTGATGAATTCTCATATTTATTATATATTTATGTATGTATGTTTATTTGAAGATGTCATCACCAGGTGTTGGACCAGGTGTCTGTTATTACTTTGTTTCCAGTCGTGGGAAATGTGTGCTTTTGTTTGGGAGATGCTGTAGCTTGTAGTTTTGGCATCGTGTTTTGTTTCAGGTGAGGTTCAGGAGTTTTTTCTTCTTCCTTAGTTGTGTGAGAAGTGAAATCAGTGTAAGTGTGGAGTTATCTGGCTGCTGATTTACAGTTTTTCTTGATTGCTTTGACCTGCTTAAACAAACTGGAATCCACTCAGTTTTCATCATCACTGTCTCAGCAGAACACAAGACACCTCTTGCAAACGTGTTAACCCTTTCTCATTGAATTGACACATTTTCCCCACCCTTTTGCAGAACAGTTAACAGGGATGTCATTCAAGCAGTCCAAACTCCATTGTTTTAGCTATGGTAACCAAACAGAAACCATCTGTCCCTAACTATTAGAAACTACCTACATCAGTATGAAATCACTAAAGCACCTGTTTGACACTCCTAAACACAAATCTTCAATGAGCAATCAGTCTGCAGGCCTTAAAAAGTGCAGCGGCTGTGTTGTTCTTTGCCAACATGGGTTGAAGAGGTCTAAGGCAGATGAGAGTGAGAAATAGGTGCAGAGGAATGTCAAGGTTGGATGGCATGCAAGAAGATTTTTCCCTTGGTTCATTGCAAGAGAGGATAATGAATGTGATGTGGATGAGGCCATGTGGCCCCATCGTCAAGACAGAAGAGACTGAGTATCAATAGTGGCTATTTCTTATACTCTACAGTAATAGATTGTTATACTTTACTGTAATATTTTATATCTTTAACTTCTTTTCTATGTTTTAAAACAGGTCAGTTGTTCAGGAAAATGCTTGCTGTGAAGCTGCAGAAATGTTTTGTGAACTATGAGACTACCAGCTTTCTTATTTTCTTATACTCTGATAGATTTTATTTTGGTTTCCATGTATTTTGTGTAATATTTACAGTATTTCAGTTTTCAGCCACAGTTCGAAAAAAAGAATCAATGGAATCAAAAAATGCATCAAAGCATTTCTGATTCTGGATTGACAACAAATGGCATGAAAGCTACGTAGAGTAATGGGCCACAATGACAAGCAATGGTGCACCGATTCACACTGAGTGCTGTATTTTGTATTTTGTTGTCCACTGTGTAATGGTTGACTGGAAGAGCTCATACACTTGTTTGCAAGTTGTGTTGTTTGAAGGCAAAATTAGCTTTCATTGCATATTTTAAATGTTTTGGCACGGTTAGAGCCTTTTGCAAACAAAATGAGTCATTTTGACCATGAGTGCCACTGTTCCGGCCTGTGTGTTAACTGTTTTGAAAATGTGGAGTTTGAATTGACTGCTGCTTCGAAGCAATCAAGAAAAACTGTAAAGTAACATGATGTGAAGTTGTGTTCCCCTTTGGGTTTCGTCTTGATGTTGTTTAACTCGTGCTTAGGTGACCGTGGTCAGAGCGTTAAAGATTAGGAACACAGAATAGTTTTTTGCTTTGCCCTCAGAGTGAAAGTTGGTCAGAGGTCAAAAGGCTCCACAGAGATTTACATTACGCAGACAGTTGTTGTGTTTGGAGCTGCCAGCGTGGTTGCTGAGTCCAGATTAGCCTGTTTTTTTCAAGATGGCTTACTGAAGAGTCATTTCCTGTATGTGTGCCATGTGGGTTTCACCACCTCCCCGCCTCTTTTGGAAGTGAACAACAGGTCCCGAGTCATTTCATTCCAGAGAGAGACGTGAACATGAGTATATCAGATTGTTTCACTGCGTAGTCACCAAAGAACATGTTGGATCGTTACACAAGCCAAATATCTGCTGAACATTTGACACTAAAATGGCATTTTTCGGACAGAGAAACAAATTGACCCTGAGACCCTCTGAGATCTGGTAGCATATTTAGATACCAGATGAAATCAGCGGCTACATTTGGCACAATTAGACACATTTTGACTGTATCGAGTGTTTTGAAGCTCTGTGCTAGTTTGAGATGCCAAAGAGTGCTGCATGGATGACATACTTTAGTTTGCTAATCTGGAAGTTAGCACTGCCTTGATTCTATTGACAAAAAGTCTTTAGGGTCATTCAACTGGATTTGGACAGGGCTGAATTAGTCTGAATAATTGAAAGGTTGTAGCTGTGAAATGTTATGTAGCGTGATTAACTGATCAAAGGTGAATCTATCTTTTACTTATCCTCAACGTCAAATCATTAGTTTCAAGTTGTTTCCTTCTTGCATAGTTGTCATCACTCGGTGTGAACACCCTGAGGACTGAGTGCTGCTGCTGCACATCTGTTTCTCTGACAGGATGTGAGGTGACACAAAGTGAACAAACACTGCAGCCTCTGAACCAAAGTAACTGAGCTTTACCATCAGAATCACTCAGTGTGGTCTGAAGAAACTGGATCGATGTTCTACCGTACAAATGTTTGATTGGTCTGTTGATTATGGTTTCTTGGGAAGAAAATTGGAATCAGCAGGTCAGACTTAAAAATTGGACATCAGAATTCGGTGCATGTCTGGTCTGGTGTTAATGGGTCGTTTCTGCCTGTATCTTGCAGTTGGTCTGTAAAACAACCAGCTGGCGGTGATGCAAATAATGCAGCACGCTGACTTCTTCAGATGTTGCAGCTGCAGGGTCTCTGGGCTCGTTAGCAGATCAGCAGCTGGGCCTGTCGGCTCTGCCCAGTCCAGAGACACTACTGCAGTCAGAACACCAGAGGACCGGGAGAGAGGCTGAAGAGGTCGGTGTGTTTACAGGGCAAACGGCTGATGAAGCACTGGATCAGAACACAACCAGAGGTATATGTTGACTTGTACTCACCTGATGGATGTGGGTGACGACTTGTCTTATTCTTGTGGGTTTTTTGACTCTTATTTGGTGACTCAGACTTATTTTCCAAAGTGTCTTAGCAGCCAAAACCAACCAAGATATTTAAATCCATATTCCTGTGTTAAACCGTTACGCACACATTTCGTACTTAACTTTTAACTTTGTTTTGGCAGATTTATGTTGTTTATTGTTCCATCACATTAAAAATAAAATCAAAGGGCGACACTGAGTGAGTCAACCACAGTCAGACAACAGGAAGAAGAATACCAAGTAGACATTGTTTTGTTTTTCTTGGTTTATTCTCAAGCCCATTTAGATCCTGCACAGATTTAAACTTGACATGAAAACACTCTCAGATGTCAAAATAACTTCACTTTTTCAGTTTATAATATTAGGAGAATGCGCAACTGTTGAACGTTTAAACGTCTGAATGAAGTTTGTATGTGAATTTATGAAGGATGAAGCTGACAGGATTCAGTCATCAGATTTTGAGCTGCTTCGTCAGGAAGTGAAGTTTCATGTGTACAACGTTTAACCTCTCGGACGTGTTAAATGAAAAGTCAGAGGATCATCAGAGTCATTAAAATAACTTCACACCAGATCTGCAAAAAGGCTGAAGGAGTGAAAACCTTTCACACTTACTGAACACATTACAGAACTAAACCAGCGTGAATGTTATTTCCTTGTAGCTTTAGATACTGTCAGTTATTTGTCTTCTTTAGATGCAGCTCTGTTTTTATAGCTGTTTCTGAGGAAATGACCAACATTAATCAGCGGTTACTGTTTTTACTTCACACTTAAACAAACTGACTCCAATTAAACTAGAAGTGGCTGAAACATCCAGGAAATCCTCCTCCTGCTGTTAAATACGAGCTTTAAAAGAGCATGACTTTACTTTAGTGCCAAGAGATCGTTACAGTGTAACATGTGTATCATCGATGTGTCTTCTCACCTTTGGAAAACTTGTCAAAGTCAACGTAGAAGCGCAGCATGAGGGAGCCGCTGATGAAGCCGAAGGCCGGGCCGATGGAGGTGACGGCGAGGAGGATGCCTGAGAAACAAAAATATTACAGAAGTATTTCAGTATATTTTTATTTCATTCTGTTTTATTTTTCTCTAAGTACATTCACAACCTGTACTGCTACTAAATAAACTGACATCTTCAGTCATAACTCGATTCAGTCATTGATGCATTGATTTTGTGTATTACGTGAAAGATTTGTTCTTATCGGTTTGAATCTTGGAAATTCCAAACTCACATTATGTTACAGAAATAAAGATACTGTGACTGTTGTGATTATTAGTTCTGATTTGTGGATCAGGTTCAGCTTCAGACTCGTTCCAGGAAACCAATAAAAACAGGTTTGTTACGTGAGTACCAGCAGATTCCACCGGCTGGTGTTACAGTGCAGGATGTGCACATACTGCAGAGAGGCTGCAAACACCTTCAGATACAACAGTTGTGTCCTGATTCAGGCCATTCTGTTAACTTCTCCACACATGGTTTTGTTTATTTCTAACGATACACAACTAAACTTCAGTGTGTGGTCCTGCTGGCAAGGAGAACGTGACCTCACCAATATAAAATGTTGACATTACAGGAAGTTTCCATCGTTCAACTTAAAAATACCACACGCCAACCTTTAACATGTAATTATGACCAGGAAGGAGTTATGTTACACACAGCTATTATGCAACAGAGGGCCTCAGGAGAGACAGGACAGTGTACAGAGAGCAGACATGGCCCACGCTGTGTTTAATGCTCATCCAGCAGGCCAGAAAAAGAATTCGGGCCTGTGTGTAAATGACATTGTTTTCGCTGGTTTTGTGCTCTGAGTGCTGAGATGAAGCAACAGCAATATTCTGACCACCACCGCCGTTTGATCAACACCGCCTCCCTTGGAGCTTTAATATCTGTTTGGGTTTTTTTGGTATAGGGACATCAGAACAGGGAGGATGTGGGTGCAGGACGTGATTCATAGGAAGCAAAAATATGGTGAATATTATTGCAGAGGCCAGAAAAAACACAAAGAGTGAAGGTGACGTCGCCAGCGCCTTTCTGAAAAGTTGAGAGATTTGTGGGGAAATTTATTGACTGTGACTTTAATCAGATCCGAACTGTTTGGATGAAACATGATTCAGTGTTTTCTGATGAGTCGTACCGAGGTAGAGCGGGGAGTTCTTCTTGCTGGCGTAGTCGTCGATGTAGGAGATGCCGAACGGCTGGATGGGGACGGCTCCGATACCCAGCAGCAGCTGACCCAGCAGCAGGAGAGGGTACACCACCCGCTGGGCGGGGCTTTCCTGCCGGCTGCAGCTCGGATTGGGGGGTGAGGTGATGAGGGCGCTCTCTAATTGGCAGAGGCCAGAGCTGTTATCATTGGCTGTTGGGAAACAGAGAGGAGGTGAAGAGTTTAATAATGTGTTCAAGTAAAAGTGTTCGATCAACATGAAGCTCATGTTGACAGTAAACTCATGTGGAAGCTGTTTACTGACATTAAGTGTGGAGTAGGTTCTTTTCTCATAAGCTTACATGCAGTAGAATTTAAATGATGATGTCATCAGAAATGTGGGAGGTAATGTGGCAGCTGGTTGGTGCTCCTGAGGCCCAACGTGTCCAATCAGAGTCACATGTCTGTGACCATCGCAGCATTTTCCCGACAATTGGATGTAAAATGACTTATGTGGTCTGGATATTTTGGGACAGTGAGCAAATGAGTGATAACAATTGGAGAATGGCTCAAATCTAGATGTGTCCTGTTCATACGTCTGTGCATGTGTGCATGTGTGTGTGTGTGTGTGTGTTTAATCTCACAGTTGATGCGGTCGGTGTATTCGTACTTTCCGCTCAGGAAGTGCGGCATCGCCATCAGCAGTGAGGCCAGGCAGGCGAGCAGAGCTCCGCATCCAATGAAACGCGGCCGATGGACTCGACTCCCGAAGAAACTCATGAAGACGATGAGGACGGTGTTTCCCACCTGGACACACAAACACCACCACAGTAAAGTGATGGAGAATCAGAATCAGAAGCAAAGTTTTTCCTGTGATTCTCAGTTTTGTCGTACTTTAGTCCCATTTTGAGGTTCTCGTACTGAATTTTATAAATGTTTTGCTACTTCATGTGTTCACTCCACAACATTTCAGAGAGAAATATTTGCTTTCAGTTCACAGGCGCTCATAGTTATGTTGCTCATTAGACATGAGAGAGTGTCTCATACTGACCTCGTTAAAGGCGGCCAGGAGCCCGGACTTCTGACTGGAGAGGCCGTAGCGTCGCTCGATGGTGGAGATGGAGCTTTTCATGTAGCCCGACACCAACAGCTGCGCCAGCTGCAGCAAACTGTGGCACAGCACAAAGAACTGCAGGGAGAAGAAGAGGAAGGAGAAGAAGAAGAAGAAGAAGAAGAAGAAGAAGAAGGAGAAGAAGAAGAAGAAGAAGATAGGATGAACAACACGCAGTTGTGATGTTTTTCAAAGATAATTTGATTAAATCTGCATTAACTGACGCCCGGATAATAAATAAAATTGAAGTGAGATGCAGAAACAATAAAGACGGCGACTGAAAAAGTGAAATGACTTTTCTTTCACAGCGACCTCATCACAGCAATGTGACAGGAAATGTTTACATACTGAGGCCTCGGAGAACAAAACCAGGATGGACGTCAGGAAGTGAAGTTTCTCTTCAGACAAAGACACAAATCTGCTCAGCTGACACAACAGAACCAGAACCCACGGATCACAGATCACAGATCACAGAGCTCCAGTTACATTTCGAGGAACCCACCAACTCTGATCTTACGGTCTGTTCACACCTTTTTCGGAGAAACTGGGCCTTCATTTTTAATATTGTGTAGAAAATTGTATGAATAAAATGATGAATGTGCAGAAGTACAAAACATTGTGTTTATACCTGTCACAGGTGTGTTCAGGCTTCACAGGTGTGTTCAGGCTTCACAGGTGTGTTGATGAACTCCACACACACACACACACACACACACACCTATGTGTACCCACTGTTGATAAGTGAAGGCCCGGAGCGTCTCGCCCACACGCTCAGCTCACTTGGGCTCATCCAAACACAGCGATCACACTCCGATGTGTCGGAGATTATCTGGAGGTTTCACTTCGCCTCCACTTGAACTCTGGAGGAGATTCTTTACTGTCAGAATGAAATAAACTCTTCCTGTCACAGCAGCGTGCCTGTGGGTGATTTCACAACTGATGTGTGAGTTTGTGGTGGTCTCAAGTGTAAACCCAGTGCTCTGCAGACTACAGAGGTGGGAGCTCATGAAGTACAAATACTTTGTTAGTGTACTTCAGTAGATGTTTCAGCTATCTGTACTCCACCTGAGTATCTGTGTGACTTCTGCTCTCCACATCTGAACTCAAACATGTGAACTTTCTCCTCCTCACAGCTTCAGAACAGCCTCTTTACTTTAGTTTGATGCATTTGAGGTGAATCATGGATTATTGATTGAGACTCAACTATCAACTGTCTTTGTGGTGCGTTCAGGAACAGCTGGGACAAATCCTACTGATTCTACCTTTAACTTTAATAGTCTTTGAATGTTATTAATATGACGTGAGCTTCAGTTAGCTTTGAGCACAAATGTCCTTCAGAGGGAGACTTTTTACTCTGATACTCTGAGTACATGTCAGAGCCTGTAATCTATTACTTTACTGGACATAAGGAGTTGAATCAATAGCCTCGCATTTGACATTATGGCCGTTGGCCTTTTGTTTCTTTGGAGCCAGAAGTGACCATATTTGGACAACAGGGTGGAGCTGGGGAGGTTCTCCTGACTGGATCTGACTGAGAACTAAAGGACACTTAGTGGAAGCAACATAACCTGTTTTATCCTCTATTTCCATAAACTTCTATACAATCAGACGTCCTTTTGCCCTGCTGGACATTAGAAAGACTGCCAGTTTAAGGTTCTTCCACATTTACATTTAAGGCATTTATCAGACACTTTTGTCCAAAGTGAATTCATACACACACTGATGGTTGTGGCTGCCATGCAAGGTGCTGAGCAGCACATCAGGAGCAGTTTAGACATGCAGACCAGGGGAATCGAACCAGCGAGCTTCTGATAACGCGCCGCTGGCTCCAGCCGTGATCCACCCTGGTTTCACTTTTCAGACCACAAACCTCTGACCACGTTTTACAGTCGACAGGTGGTGCGTGCTCATCAGGGTCCAGTTCAAACAGAACCTCTAATTAAATGCATCAGGTCATAATTTCTTCTAGAACCGGATCTTTTGTTCATTTAATTAACACGCTGATTAATTGACCACATAAACGCAACGAAAACAATTAGCAACACACGGTGCTGGTATATGAACCAATGAGAGAACAGCTGGCATGCACACTGCTTTTGTTTACGCTGAATAAACATCATTCAACAATCATTAATTATGCCAAATTAGTTACTGAATCAGAACAAAGCTGAAGAACTACAGCTTTACTCTGGATCGTAGTTCATGGAACACTGAACGTGAAGCAGAGACGAACCTTGATGTTGTTGAAGAGACTCCGGTGTCGGGCAGGAGGTCGTGACTCCGCCGGGTCAGAGTTCACGTTGAGACTTCTGGCCACCATCATTAGACTTTCACCTCAGAGAGACTGAAGAACAAATCAACACCTGGAAACGACAAAGACAGTCAGTCAACTTGAACACATGCTGACATCAACGTGTGAGTACATGTTAACACACACACAGTGACGTCGTGGGAACGTTTCAACATTCAGACACAGTCCCTCCTGTTGTTACAGTAACTTTAATGGCGTGAAGCGTGATGTTCAACACGCTGAAATGTTCTGTTTGATTTACTCATTCAGTTCTCAAACACTCTTGACCTCATGTGCTGATGTGTGTGTACACAAAGAGTGAGTGTGAAAGTTGCCGGCTGGACAGAATTCAGGAGGAAACTACTGCCGGATCAAAAATAAGACCATGTGGGAGACAAAAGGTTTTATGAGGTTTAACAAAGAGATAAACAACATCTGATAACAGCAGGGAGGGTTACTTTCTTTAGAAGTGACCGTCCATAAAGTATCTATATATCTACTTATCCCTGCAGGCTGATATTGTGCAAGAGGCAGAGTTCACCTGTTCGTCACAGAGCCGACATTAACAGACAAACGCCTGGAGAAGAACATGCAGACTGCACACAGGAAGGCCAGTCTGAACCTTCTGCAGCGCTACAAAACAGAAAACACTGCACTGCAAAGTTTATTTTATAAGCCAGGTGTGTAGGAGAGGGACAGGTGCACCAGACGCTGCAGGCTAACTCTCACTGTAACTACAGAGGTATATACAGCTGAGACACATTCAATAAACACAGTTTGCATGAGTGTCAACAAGGTTAGACTGAAGCACTCCTTTGTGCATCAGTACTCGCAGAGTAAATGCACATTAAGTCTAGATGTTTGTTGTCCTCTGTGGTTGTAATGTTATGCCGTATGTATCCTCGTGTTTTACAGTTTTGTCTATCTTGTGGTGTTTCTGTAAATGGAGCGGCTGTGATTGTGAGCAGTTTCAGACCCCAGTCTGACAATAAAGTGTTTATCTATCTTTCTAACCGTAGGCGACGGTGCTCACCACTGCACCGTCACACCGCCCACTCAAAGTAATATAATTACTGGGTTGCCTGAGAGTAATTTTATATCTCAAGTTTCTCTGCATGAAGTGCAGCTCGTGTCAGTTCGACTCTTTTGTCCTCTGATTTCTAACTTCTTCATTTAAGCCATTACTTTATTAATATTATTTTTTGCGTTGCGGCCACTAATTGTTTTCATCCAGATGCTTTAAGAGAAACAGGTGCTTATCCTCCCGCTGGACTCTGATGTAATGCTAATGGAGTGCACACACTAACACACACACACTCAGTGTGTTTACATGCCACTCAAGAAAACAGAATTACTGTGTTAGTCCGACTATGATGGGATGTTTAAGATGCATGTATACACCTTAGTCTGACTAAAATCAGACCGGATCAGATTTCTCATAGTCAGATTAAAACACCCAGATTATTGATTGATAGTCACATTACTCCTGCATGTATACGTTCCATCAGATCGGTCTGGATTTTGTGTTCTGCGCAGGCGCGAGATTTTTTCCCCGGGGCCGTGAGCCGGAAGTAGAAGGACGGCGACGTCTTTCCTCCGAAATAACTGCAAGAAAGAGCGCCAATGTGCATCTAGTTTGTGTAATTATCATGTTCACCATATATGAAGTGTACAAAGATGTAGCTTCGTCTCGCTCTTTGTACGCCATCTTTCTGGAATGCAGATGCAGTTTGTTGTTGCTGGTGACGTAAAGAGGTCAGCTGGAGGTGTTTCTGTTACCACTAGTTGAAATGGGTACAGCGCCACCTAGCGTACCGGGTATGACATGCTCCGGACAATAATCCGATTTTCTCACCGGCATGTATACTCGGATAATTGCAGTTGTCTGATTGAGCAGCAGAGTCGAACTATGGCTGTAATCTGACTAAGCTGTGCATGTAAACGTACTGAGTGAGGCTAATGGCCATGCTAGTGGCTTTGTTACCACCTTTTCCACTGAAGCAAACCAGGTGCTGGTTCTGGACTGGTACTAGTGTTGGTTAAGAACCGCTTTGCTTTGCCACGGGCATGAAAGCCCCTGTAGAGTCTCAATACGTCACCGTACATATCAGCATTGCTAGGAACAACTCTGGCGGACTGCATCGACCCTTTACAAGTGTTGCTCCTGGATCTGGATGTCTACATTAGCATCCAAACAGGACCGGTCCAACGCATTTGTGCTGCTTCTTGTGAATACCATGGGTGCTATAGATCCAAATTTAGCTGTGACTGCGCCGGGTTTCACTGGTGTTCATCAGGTATAATGTTTACCGTGTCAGCCATCTATGTCTAGTGTGTTAGCATGCTAATATTTGCTCATTCACAATAAACACAAACTACATCTGAGGCTGATGGGAATGTCGGAGGATCATCAACATAAATATCTGAACCAGATTTCAGGACAGTCCATGCAGTAGTTTTTACCAAACTGCTGCTGCTAGCATGGCTCACAGAAACATACAGAACACTGGAGACTTTTACTGTGAAGGAGAGAGAATTATCAATATCTACACCTGAACAAGGTCCAATCAGAGACAGATTATAAAGCCTCTCATAGAATCATCAGTATCAAACAAGTTTCTGATTTTCTTCACATCCTAGAGTGCTATCTGACAGGTACTTCCACATTCAGACAAAAATAGTATTAACAAACATTACAAGGCCAGAAAAGGAAAGAAAACACTGACAGAAAGAGAAAGAGTCAAAGAGTCAGGAATCACATGAGCAGCTAGAGGATCTTATCAGCTGAGGAATGTCAACAAATAAAAACCTTTCCTGCTCTATCTCATCAAAGAGCAAACAAAACAAGACAACCTCCCACTATTGCAGGACTAATGCTGGCTTCCAGTCAGTGTCAGAGGTCAGAATCCACAGTTGATATTTCCAAATTCCAGCCTCCGAGTGACACCAAACGTTAAAGAAAACTTAGCTGACGGTAACAAAACGATGTTTCTGTGTGAGTGTACACACGATGGAAACACCAGCAGTGCCTCTCGCTTTAGAAACGAAACAGAGGAGGGAAAACGACACATAAGGAAACAGAGATAACTATACAGTTTATTTTACATCACTTCCATACTTTTCCTTATAGGAGGCTGGAACCACTCAAAGCTTCACAGAATCTCTAGCATGACACGACTCCTGCTTTACTTGTTTGTGTGTGTCATTTAAAGAATAGAGACAATCCTCGAGCAAGTACGTTAGATGTTATTTAAAGTCGGCAGTTTCAGACTTTTCTTTCTATGAACAACGTTGGACACAACTCAACAAGATGCAGAACAGCATCAGCATGCCCAGCCAAAACCAAAGCCACACACTCTCATATTTGGTTGGCCCGCCTTCAGCTGATTACAGGACACATTCCTCATGGCATCGTTTTGATCAGATTATACAATGTCACAAAAATGTATTTCGGTCCAGAGTTGCATTAACCTTTTACCATCTTGTACTGATAACGGGCCGTCTTCTCCAGCACACCCCAAAGATTCTCCTGGAGGTTCAGGTCTGGACTCTGTGGAGGTCTAAGATGAACCACTGCTGCTCATTCAGTACATTCAGGTGGTCAGATAGTCAACCTAAACCTGACCAACTGATTCAACCCCAGATCCTAACACTGCCCCCGCAGGCTTGTACGGTAGGCACTATGCATGATGGGTACATCACTTGATCTCTCCTTACCCTGATGCACTCGTCCCTCTGAACAGGGTCAATCTGGACTCATCAGTCATGTGGACTTTTTCACATTCCTCCAGAGTCTAATCTTTCTGCTCCCGAGCATACTGAAGCCGTCTCTACAGATAAGCTTCAGTGATAAGTGGGTTTTTTAAGGCTGCACAGCTGTTTAGTCCAGAACCCTTCAGCTGTTTACACCCTGTTTGTGTGGGAGTGCTCTTACTTTCACTATCTAACGCAGCCGTGAGTTCTGCTGCTGATTTCAGTGATCTCCCATCTCGACCATTCAAGATGTTATTCTGACCTTGAAGATGAAGTTCACCATCATCCTGCCAGGTTTTAATGTGTTGGACAGTTCTTAACCATCCTCCTGTTTTCTTTGATGTGCGCCAATAATTTGACCTTTCTGAAACAGAGAAACATCTCTGCTCCTCACTGCATCAGTTAGTTATATAACTTGTTGCCAGCTGAAATATATGAATCGCTGCAGTAATTATCCAATGAAAGGCTTCTTACCTATCTGATTAGTTAAATCCAGGAAGTGACTTATTGATTGGGAATGTTGAATATCATATCTTGATTTTATCACCCTGTTCATAAAAAGTTTAACACAATGGAACCATTTGACGCACAACAATCAATGCAGAAGTGTTTTATTCGACATTAGGTGCTAATTTAACTTAATGCAAATGTATTTATCACTTATCTTAATTCAATAATATTTTCAGAGCAGCATCTGGAGGTCATTATGGAGCGGCAGCGTGGTCTGGGACAGCTGAATGTCCACAGACGTTTGCAGCAACATGACTGAGAGTCTGAGCTCAGTGTGGTGAAGGTGGTCTACGAGCCAGAGCGCTTTAATTTAGCCTCACGTGGTCACAGATCATTACGATCTACTGAGGGCTCATTTCATGGGTGTTAAAAACGGATGTGTTCATTTTTCATTCAGTTTGAACGAGAATTTCGGTGTTAATATTAAAGTTTAAGCTTGAGATTACGTGAGGGCGGACAACGCCAATACTCGGAGTGCTGTGGTCGGAATACGCTCTGACATCTCAACAATCCGCGACTTCGTGATACAGATGCGAGTTGATGTAGCCACCAATCGGGAGGACATGGCGAAGCTAGCAGCCATAAAAGCTGCAGAGGAGACTGATGAATAACATGAAAATGCATTAAAGGGCTCTTACACCATCCCAACACCATCTCAACAAATAACAAATACACTGGACTTTTGCTCTCTCTCAATTGGATATTCTGACTTTGTGGCAAGCCTGGCTATAAGATGAGGCTATAAGATGAGACTGTTGTTCACTCATGATGGACTAATATGGACACATGTGCAGACACACATGTAATCTGTATGTACTGTCTAGAGCTTGAATTCAGCTCTGTATGCTACTGCTGTAATATGTTTTGTCAAAGGTCATAACAAAAGAAAAAAAGAGAAGAAAAGAAAAGAAGTAATTTGCAAAAGACAAGAAAAGATCAGAATGAAATTTTTATCCTGTGGGTAATGGGGGCGGGACTTGATAAGCTTTGGCTTCTCCCGCTTTTCCCTTTCGGCCATGTGTGTTGTATTATATGAACAATGATGAAATGTGATGCTTATGAATTGACATGTCCGAAACAAACAACATAAATAAATAAATAAATAAAGATTATTGTACTTGTGTTTAAAATATAAAACTGCAAACTTGTTGAGTGTTTTGCCTTTTTAAAAAAACACATGCATCCATTATTACTCTGAAATGTAGTCAGGGAGAAGTATAATTGATCATATAAGTACTATAGTAAATACTTCCCAGCAGTCACGCCTGCAAAAACAAAAACAGCAGCAGCTTCCATTCATGAATCAGAACAGCAGATCTGTCAGGATTCAGCTCAGCAGTCAATAAATCAGCTTATATGACACTTTGCATCGTCAGAATTTACTTTGTGAAGAAAAACAACCAGAAACTTTCTTGCTTTTACAAACTAATGAAGCAGATGAGTCCCAGTAAGAAGGCAGAAGAGACAGAAATGATTCATTCAGACTCACTGTGAACGCAGCAGCTCGCCTCAGATCACAGATCTCCTCTCGTAGTGTTTCACCAAAACCATTGAGTCCGTCCAGCAGCTGACAGTCCTCCAGTTCTGTCGGCCCACAGAGGAGGGAGGAGGGAGGAGGGAGGAGAGAAGGGGAGGAACTGGAATTTGAACCCTAAGTGTTGAAGAACTTGAGTATGCGAAAATTGAAAGGAGGAAGGAGGAAGGTGCGCAGCAGTAAGGTTTCAGACCCACGTGTGTAATCTTACAGCCTGAGAACAGACACAAACCCCAAAGAATCTGATTTAAGAAGGTTGATTGTTCTCCTTCTTTAAGTTTCTTTTACAAAGGACAAGTACAGTGCAAAGTGTGGATCATGGATCAAGTGTGATACTCTGCCACGCCTCCCCTCCCATGTATTATTTTATATATATATATAGATATATATATCTATATATATATATATATATAGATATATATATTTGCAAACTATCTCTATTTAAAATTAGCTTCTGCAGCTCCTGTTTGCTGTGAACCCGTGGATGTACAAACAGCTATCACTGGATAACTTTGATACTGACGAATACTTCCAAACATAAAGTTTCTCAGGCGAGTTCTGGAGAGTTAGGGTTATCGACAGAACTACACTTCTGCACTTCTTTACGTTTCTTTCGGTTCAATTTGAAATCTCTCTCTCGTCACAGCGCTGTGCTTACAGTCCGGTGAGGTCTAGTCACAAAAACAGCTTGGTTAGGGTTAGAAAACATCTGGGTTCTGCTGTAAATATCTGCTTTTGTTTTGCTACAAACACAGCTGGAAAATGTACCGAGGTCGCCACAGAAAAGGCTGCAAACGGCCCGGTTCTCATCAGAACAGTAAACTACAGGAAAGTGGATAAAATGATAATTGAATGATAGTGTTAATCATTTATTACATCTATTAGAACTTCTTTTTATTACTGATCAATCTACTGATTATTTTCTTTATTGAATTGATTAATCTAGTCTGTTCTATTAAGAAGAGAAGAAAAAATCAGTGTTGTTCCAACATGTTAGAATCAACTATGACAAAGAAAAGCTGCAACATTATCAAATATTTATAAGTGTATTCACTTTAATGATCATCAGAATGGTTGCTGGGTTTTTTCTTGCAGTTGACTGATCGATTAGTGAACAATTTATGACTTTAATAATAAATAATAAATAGCGAGCAGACAAAACCAGCCGGAGGTGTTCCGGGACAGACGGGATGGATCCATCAATAATCCACGAGGTGAATATTGAACGAGGAGAGAAGCAGCAGGCGGAACTGAACGACTGAAACACAACAACTCATCTCATCTACTGACTTTTTGGACATTTGCTCTGAACTGGAAACAGTTTGAATGTCTGACTTCAGGACGACAGAGGAAATCTGACAGTCGTGTGGTTCTGTGAGCAGCAGGTGGCGCCAGAGTCAAATAAAACACTGGATCATCCTCAGTTTGTGTCTCATGTCACATTTACCTCCTTATGTGAGGAGCTACTGCTGATCAGAGGTGGAGAGCACATTAACTTTCACTTGATTTATGCATTTCTAATCATCGCCACTTTATACTTCCACTCCACTACATTTATCTGACAGCTTCAGTTGTTGGTTACTTTTCTCTGGAAGAAGTTTGATTTCCCTAACTTGGACAGAGGTGGAAAATATGAAGTGCACCAGCAGAAAGTCACGAAGCATCGAAGGTGAAACACTGCTGAAGAGCACAACACATTTATTAAAAAAGTTATGGCAATGTTTGCTTGTTTTTTAAGTTTTGTGAGGTACAAATATGTTTATGCAGACACTTTGCACAGGAAGTCATTCAATTGATGGAAGTCGGGGTCATTAACAACACAATACAGAACAATAGGTGTTTCCTTTTTGCAAGTGGTCGATCATCAACTTTCAGTTTTGTCTCTTGAAGGTAGAAAGTTTGGGCTCCCCTGACTGAGAGGCACAAAGAGGCCAACTAGAGCAGAATGTGCATCATTTCATCAGACTCTCACCATTAAGGGCCTCATGCATCATGATCTGCTGCACGTCGGACATGTCATCATGTTAATTTTCACCACATGTGAATCAAACTCTGATTAAAACTCTGACATGAACTCTCATCACCTGTAAATCCGTCTGTTATTCTCTCCACGATCAATTAGTTTAGAAAATGGTGAAAAATGTCGATCAGTGTTTCGTCCTCAAACGTCTTGTTTTGTCCAAAACCTGCAGATTCAGTTTACTGTCACAGACGAGGAAAGAAACCAGAAAATATAACATTTAACAAACTGACATCAGAGACTTTAGAGTTTAAACCAATTCACTGATAATCACAATAATCATTCATATATATCCATGACGGGGAGGCAGGTGTCAACTCTGTCAGGGACATTCCTACTTTAGCAATTACTTCTTTTTATTTTTAGGAAACTACGTACATGTTTCTCCTGAGTTTGATCAGAACAGAAAAAGGACAAATTTTGACCAGGTCAGATCAGATCCCCGTCGTCTTTTTGAGACATTTTTCCAAAAACGACCCAATTGCTTGAATAAATGTTTAAACCTCGGCTTTACGTTTTAGTTTTTCATGTTATGTCGGGCTGTGCTGTGCTTTGTTGAAAATGCTGGAAAATTACCAGACAATTAGTTAGAAATCCCACAAACACAGCTGCAACATGTCGCCAACATTCTCAGTTTAGTCGTATGAAGTGGCCTCAGACGGAGGTCTCTCCATCATCTACTCCTCTATTCTCCCTGTGATGACACACACAGAGGATGTTCAGTAATGTCCGGTTTCTGTTTACATCCACTAAAACAGAACCAAGTTCAACATGAATCCCTGAAAGACAAACCACAAGATCCAGAAGGCGTTTAGCTCTGACGGTGTTTCTGCTGTTTACAATGTTTTCCACAACTTCCTGGAAAAAAACCCAACTGGAGGTTTTTATCTGCTGAGACGTCTGAAAACTACTGAGTAAAAACCAGAAGTGCCTCAAATCTGGAACATGATGACTGCGGTGAAACAGGCTGGTCTGTGTTTTTTTGGCTGCAAACTCATTCAGATGTGAGTGAAGCTGCTGATGGAAGAGGCCCGCAGACAGAAACATGCCGTTCAGCACCGCGGCTGCTTGTTCTGGTGTATCACTTCACCGACATCAAGATCTGTGACTTTTGATGTGACTGTGATTTTTTTAAAATGCTTCTATAGATGAATTCTCATATTTTGTCATCGGCAGTTACAAGACCAAAGAAAACATCATTCAACACGCTCAAAACAGACACCAGATTAGCTTTACACTTTCTTCAAACGTATAGAAAACATGGCTTCATGTGTAAAAAAGATTAAAATCCAAACTTTCGGTAGTGACTTGCGTTTGCATGTTCTGTATAGGTTAGTAATTTTCCTACTACAATTTTGGCACTTTTTTACTTGGTGTTATTTATTCATCTTTTCAATGCACCATGTTTTTTTGCACTCTGGCACTTTGTATGATATTGATGTGCATATCTATTGTATGTGATTGTGTGTAACTGTATGTTCTGTGTTACTTGTGGCTGCAGCATGGGCAAATGGCCCAGAACAAATTTCCCACATTGTGGGACAATAAAGTTCATCTTGAATCATCTTGAATCTAGTGTACGTCTGAAACACACAGAACTAACTGACCAGACAGGACAGTTTGGGAGATGTCATGCCTCCTAGATTGATGACAAATCTCCTCAAAACTGCTGTAATTCACTGAGTCATTACTTAACTGAGCTCGTCAACTGATCACGTTATTTCAACAAATTACAGATCCGCTCATTAAAGGTCCAATTAGTGTGAAAGTTGAGTTTTGAGACTCAATCCCAACTTGTCAAATACAACTAGAATATAAAGACTATAAACTGATGACTCAACATTGTGGCTTCAGCTGAAAGGGACGAAGTGTGAGACGATATGAAAAATTCAGGTCAAGATTTTTCCTGGCCGAAATAATTCACCACTGTGTCACAGAAAGGACACAGGATATTGTTCAGTCTTCATCTGTTCAGTGATGCTGGTCACGTACTCGAGGTGTCAGGTACATTTCTCTGGCAGGTTCTTCAAAACCCAATCACCAGAATAAATATTAACTAAGTACATTTGTGCAAAACCACAGACGAGTTCAAACTGAACGTCATTCATGTGAGGACATTCATGACTACACCCATATACGATCATCGCACTAATAAAATAATTAACTGATTAGCTTATCTGCAGTGTTTGTTATCACAATCTTATAAAGTCTTAATGAACAAATAAACAAATAAACAGGACTAAAAGAGATTTTCTGTGAGGACTTCTCCTTCTTTCCTTTAGATAAACAATCTTTTTATGCTCATGACGAGGTTTGGAATGGTTTCTGTTTTTGACTTTTTAAATATTTAGTGGAGGTTAATGTAAGTATTAATTCATCTATATTTGTTGTACTTAGCTGGCATTACTGGTGGCAATGTAACTGTGGCATCAGCAAGATATGAGGCAACATTCTGCTGTTCACCTTTTAGAATTTGATGACGCAAATATAAACAGAAATGTGCTTTATTTTTCAGGCCAGCCAGACATTTGAGTTTGGAGTTCTTCAGTGAGAAGAAATATAGAAACAAAAGTGTTACTTGTGAAACTTGCATGATGTAACTTCTGTGACTTCGTCGTGTTTGTTCAGGTCGGACCCTGGAGGCGCTCACTGTGTTTGTTTGTGGTTAGAAAGTCAAAGTTTATTTGAACTGTTGCATGTTGGGAGCTCAGGGGACCTCACTGCCCCCTGGTGGTCCATCAGTTTCATCACTGTGTGTTTCAGTTACCACGGCAGCTAATAATGAGTGTTAATGATTCTGAGACAAACGTGATCATTAATGAGGTCCACAGTGAGCCGCCGCTGAACTAAACACTTATCAACAGTTTCTGGTAATCAGTCCCGTGGGAGCGAAGAATGAGAGAGAGAGGGACACTAATAGATGTTTATCAGGGATCAGAGGATGACACTGATCCCAGGAGCCAATCACAGCTCCTGGGATCAACAGAGACTCTCTTCACAGCAAAACTTCTGGCTGATGACTTTCTACCATCCGCTAAGAGTAAGAAAGAAATTCATCAGTTAAGTTTGATAAAAATCACTGAAACACTGCAATGTGCTCAAAACATGCTGACATGCCAGTGGACAGCAGGTGTGATGTTTATGTACGTGATCACCATCTTAGTTTAGCATCTTACTATTTCTAGCATGCTAATAAGAAGCAGTCAACACAAAGCAAAGCTGAGGCTGATGGGAAAATCATTAGTTTTGCAGGTATTTCATTATAAACCAAAGTGTTGGACACAATAAAACGTTGACCTGATAACGGCGGTGGGTTGTGTGTAAATACAGCAAATGAGCACAAAAAAATCTTGAGGTTATTCTTTTGAAATATCCTCTTAGCCACGTACATTTCAGAATGGATGCCATTTTTAAAGATGGCCCTTTTTTGTCAGCGTCAGCGTTCAGGCCGACTTTCATGATGCTGATATCAGATCACAGGTTTTTAACTCAAAAAGTTCAAATTTACACATCCTAAATATTTTTGTACATCTGTCTTTTACTCTTTAAATAGTTTTTAGAGTAGGGTGAAAATATGTAACAATAAACAGCTTTTTTTTAGAACTGATGTAGGCTTCAAAAATGGTCATTTCATTTTCACACGAGGAACTGACTGTGATGCTGTGGAGTGGCCAATGCATCAAGAAGTGCATTGGCCATCTTGTAGGACAGTGCTATCATCAGAGAGAGTCGGCGTCAGATGAGACCATTTTAACTGATGTTGAGACAGTGTAATAAAAACATCTACCTGAAAATATGACTTTAAGAAAAAGTGTTTATGACCTGGTTTACACTGATGGCAGCCATCTTGATTATTGTATGGCCAATGGATTTTATTATCATCCAAATAATTGTTAAGATATGATTCAAACTAAAACAAACATGTAATTACTTTACCTTACGTTTTGTTGATAAACAAATATTTCACTTCATCACAGATAGGACACATTTTGTTTTTAGTGAACATTGTTTTTTGTCCATCTATTCAGCATATGGTGTTCAAGTACGGGAGGTATCAGGTACATTTCACAAAATATGCTTTCTTAAAAACATGCAATTTGCTGGAAGCACACAGTGTAGTCCTGTACTGTAAGAGATAATAAAAATCATTGTCAAATTAATTTAACTATCATGCTTCACAACTACACACAATACAAATGAGTGTGAGAGTAAAGACAGAAGGCTGGTCTGCAGGTGAGAGTCCCTCCAGAGAAAGAGAGCAGCTCCCTGTCCAACAGTCCCTGAACGCCTCACTGTGGTTTTACGGTATTTCTATTAACCTGCTGGTCACTGAGACTCGTGGGAGCTCCGGGTCCACCAGGAAGCTCATTAAAGCCGACAATAACATGGAACAGCAAAACACACAATCAAGGCCGCCTGAAGATCATTTCATCCCATAGAAGATTACAGCAAGTAGCCACAATATGAACAATTCACAACTCAGCAGCTCAACTACAGTTTTTGGAGGAAAGTGTTGTATTTTAACTCAACATAGAACATAAAATGTTGAGCATAACCATCAGCCTGCTCGTGCAGTGTTTGTCTTGATGGGAACTGATCATTCAAACAACTTTAACACTTTAAAGTTCAAGCCTCTAGTAAGACATCACTGTCATCCCATTGCCAGAAGAACATTTATATTGGACAATTCTGCACATCGCCCGAATATTTGGAGTTGCAGCCAGCATCGGTTCTAAACCAGGGGACAGTGACCTGAAGTTTCCATCTTAAACACAAGAACTTCGGTTTCAGTCCTTCTGACAGGCCTTCTCAGGTTCTTTTTGCTGCTAAAGTCTCTCTGGACTAGACTTCTGACAGGACAGCTGTCCAAAGGGCAGGCTGCCCCTCCACAAGCAACCCAGCAAACACCGCCTTGCCGAAATCAAGTAGTGTTAGTGTCCGAGCTCGGTATGTATGGAGGGGTAGCCCATTCTGTGGACACCCGGCCTTTCCAATGTTCCTAGCTCAGAGATATGGCTGCGAGCCAAATAGGTCAGTGTGTTTCCCGGGAAAACAACAACTGTCAATCCGCTGTATCAGCACCACCGTTGGCCATTTGTTTTAAAAACCAATGGCAATCAAATTAGTGACACAACCGCAGGAAGCAGTCAGAAACTCTTGCCATGCTGGTGGGATAAGTTGTTTCATTGTAAGCTACTGATTGACCTGAAATATTTTGACATTAATGTTTAATTAAAGTTTTGAAAAAGTCTATTTTTTTCCATCGTCAATCTAACTACTTCTTATGAATACTACTAAAGATTAGGCCACAAGGTAAGCTAACAATGCAGAATATATCCAGTTCATACTCAAGGTGAACATTTTGTAATGGATTTACAATTAATCTAATTAGTCTATCTTGTAGTCTAATTAATTTAATCAAAACCATTTGAATTGCATTCATTCTGGAGGTCTGAGGCCTTGGGGGCAGTTGCCCATCTTGTCTCGCTGGCAATAAAGCTTTGCCTGAATGCCCCAGTACAAATCCCAAATAAAGTATTTAATAAGGCATAAAATCAGAGACATGGTTTTACATGGTTGAAAAAACATCATATAAAAATAACTTCTATCCATCTTTCAAAAGGCAGGGATGACAATGCAAAAACATACAAATAAAAATTATATAAAATGTAGAGCAGGCAGGAGAAGGCCAACAAAACCTCATGCAAAGATCGCTTATTTTGTCATTCTGTGATGTTAACCATGATGTAGCTGTGGTTGGAGCAAAGTTGTAAGAAAAGTCACGATATAGAAGTATTGTGATGTCCTGAGAACCCCCCGGGGAAACCCAAACTGAGTAAGATGACCTTTCTTCTACAGAGAAGCAGGAGCTTGTTGAGTCAGCTCTGCTGGTGTCAGGTGGGAGGTCGGGGTCAGCGGAGGCATATGGTAGTAATTAACGCACCGTAGCGGTAACTACAGCAAACACACCATGGTGGTGAAACACTGAGGTCATATTTATATTACATTTCTCAGCATGGGAGGCCTCAAGGCTCAAACTGAAAAGAAGCTATCATCTGATTTTTAGTCATTTCACCATTACTGGATGATTTACAATTGCCCCCTATTCACATGGGACTATTATTACCTTTGGATACCTGGTAATCTGTAAAAAGCTGCAGAGGATGTCTGTGATCTTAATCGCTAAAGAATGTCCCGTTTCTGTAATTTGTGAAGTAAAAATTCCACATATAGTACCTGCCAAATTTCTGCAATATATCTGGGGTCACAACTGATTGATTATGTTGATCAGCAGCCAACAGCTGTGCAGTGAGATCGGCTATAATGAGGTTAAGAAGTAATGACAGAGAAGGTTAAGAGCAATACATGATGTCAAATACAGCCAAAATGTCTGTGACTCCCTTTGTTGTTGGATAGTCTCCATGACCAGCACCATGACAACTTGAAATTACATCACCACGACCGAACCTCTTTATAAAAGATGAGACAGTGGTTGAAAACTCCTGTCAGAAGGTTGGCTGGTGGGTGATAGAAGCTAAAAATAAAAAGATAATAGTAAATAAAAGGTAATATCTGAATGCTTTAAGTTTTTGTTTTTAAAGTTATGTTTATATTGTTAATGTCTTATTGTTAATAAATTGTGGCCTGGCAACATCCGGTCTTAAAGCCTTGAAGTTTTGAAATGTTTTTCATGGATAACTTTCTGTGGTCAAAAAGCTTTTCCTCCTCTGTTTGTATTTGCAAAACTGTTAATCATAGATCATGGAAATGGTCTCTAATAGATTGGACGTTGTAATGAATCAGCTTTTGTTTCTTTTGTTTCAGGCTGATGGAAAACTACACTTTAAACAGCTTTACCCTCCAGCTGGAGGGATTGAAGGTCACTGAAGTTTCAGTGTACCCTGTGTTTTTCTTTTTCTTTTTGTCCTACCTGGTTATTATACTAGCAAATGTGGGGATTGTAGTTCTGGTTTTCATTGACAGGAACCTTCACCAGCCGATGTATCTCCTTTTTTGCAACCTGCCACTCAATGACATCATTGGGAACTCTATCATGGTGCCTCGTTTGCTCTCAGACATTTTGCTGCCTCCGTCTGAACGTCTCATCAGTTATTATGAGTGTGTAGTTCAGGCTTTTTCCACCCACATGTTTGGCACTGCTTCTCACACTGTGCTCATGATTATGGCCTTCGACAGATACGTGGCCATCTGTGATCCTCTGCGCTATGCTGCCATAATGACCAACAAAATGGTGATCAAGCTGACAGTTTCTGCCTGGGGAGTGGCCATGGTTCTGGTCGGGATTCTTCTCGGTCTGACCATACGGCTGAACCGATGCAGGACGATGATCACAAACCCCTTCTGTGACAATGCCTCCTTGTTTAAACTCTCCTGTGAGAATGTGTTTATTAATAATATCTACGGCCTCACTTTCACTGTCGTCCTCTTCACAGCATCTATAGGCACCATGGTTCTCACTTACACAAAGATTACAGTCGTCTGTCTGACCAGTAAGAACAAGTCTTTGAACAGTAAAGCCTTGAAGACCTGCAGCACTCATCTCTTTGTATATCTCATTATGTTTTTATGTGGAATGCTCATCATCCTCCTGCATCGCTTCCCTCAGTACTCAGACTACAGAAAACTCTCTGCCATTCTGTTTCATATCATCCCAGGCAGCCTCAACCCCATTATTTATGGTGTGCAGTCTAAGGAGGTACGGAAATTCTTGTCAAAGCTATTTGAGTCCAAGAAAACAGTGCCATCATAATAAAGATGATTTCAAAGGATTATTTATATGCTACCGTTTAAAGAAATACATTCTTTTTACATTTGTTCCACTCCAAAACAGTTGTCAATAAAAATTAATTTATGTCAAAAAGTCATTTAGAAAAATGTGCTTGTCTGTGCTTCTTTTCTTAATCCTCATTTTTAAAGACTGATGTATTTCTTAAATATTGACATGGAGGCTGATGGGTCAAGTATGTATAAGTACATGAATAAACTATTAGCCTCTAAATATCAAAAAATTGTCTCAAACATTTTATTGTGATGATGAATCTGGTTTTTCTTTTATACCATTTTCTTCTTGATATGGATGGAGCTCCTCTGTTTCACTCCTGCTATCTGTTATGCTATAGTATTTTTTTAGATCCAAAAATGAAACACTCTCACAATTGATGACTCTCACTATTCACTTAATGCCAAGAAAATATCATGCATCTCTTTTGTTTGAGTTGTTCTCATTGTGGATCTCTGTTGCCTTAATTTGATGTATGTCTCTGTGCACCATATAACTATAAAGATTAAAAAAGAATGCATACTAATATTTTATTGTGTATATTGTTAATCCACCACACTATGCTGTGGTTTGCGCAAAGGTATATGAAAGTCACAATATAAAAGTAGTTTAAGAATCTGCAAATAAACAAGATAAAGCACAGGATTATAACTTGTTTTATAAAATGATACACAGTGTGAAAACTTGCAGGTTAAACAGGAGACATGAATGTTTCTTCACTGAAGAGAATAAATCAAATTACTTTTGCAGGAATGATGTTGAGATCTCTCTTCTTAGTCAGTAGTATTTCACAGAAGAGTTGTAATTATCGATCCCACGTCAGCAGGGCAGGCTTTATGAATTTGTTAAAATATATTGAAATCTCTTTTAGGTATTTATTATGAGGCTATCAGTTTATATATTTGTGTCACTTTTTATTTTGAGCAGCTTGATCCATTCCGTTTTTTTTTTGTCTTTTTTGTGTTTTTGTTTCCTTTGTCCTTATCACGTACAAGTTAATATAACTGCCAGATGCGGTACTGTTGATGTTGTTGTATGTGCAACCGTCATGTTTGTCATGTATGTCTTAAATGTGTTAAATTGAAAAATTAAAATAAAAGTTATATACAAAAAATTATATTTATGTCTTTATATCAGAGAGCTGCAGCTGATCCAGAACGCTGCTGCTCGAGTCCTAACACGGACCAAAACAGTAGATCACATCACTCCAGTTCTTAGATCTTTATTCTGGCTTCCTGTCGGTCAAATGATAGATTTCAAAATCCCGCTGTTGGTTTATAAAGCACTGAATGGTTTAGGCCCAAAATACATTTCTGATCTGCTGCTTCCTTATGAGCCATCCAGACGTATGCTTTTAGTCCCTACAGTTAAAGGCTGAAGACCTGTTTGTTTGTCATTACCTTTTATTGAAGCAATTCTAAGACTTTGATCAATATCTTAAACTGCACTGTAACTGTTAGTCTTATCTTTTTTAAACCTACCCTAGGTCAGCTTCTTTTCTTCTTCTTCTTTTTTAAAAAAAATAAAAAATTGAATGTTATTTTATGTCCTGTAAAAGCACTTTGAGTTACCTTGTGTCTGAATTGTGCTATGTAAGTAAACCTGCCTTGCCTAATGTTCTTTTTATTATAATGCAGTTCACTCTTTATGCCACGATAATGACATCACTGTTACAGAGACACACTCTGTGTCGGTGATGCTCAGTCACTGGTTGCTAAGTGACAGTTGACCTGTCAACATGTGATGCTGCGGGTGAAGGCCAACAGACCTTTAAATAAAAGTGTGTGCTGGTTCAGTTCTTGTTGGATGGAGGATGGTGCACGGATACAAGAGGTAATACTAACAAACACACTGCAGCTGGAAACAGCACTTGTGTAAATATTGTGTTACATTATTTAACAGCAGAAGCATTAATGTTGACAGCTGTTAGATTGTCATTTTTACTTTTAGATCCACTACTCAACCTATTTGTAATTTTTCATCTCAGTGGGGTTGATGAAACTTTGATCTCTGACAAATGTGACAGAATTCAGTTGACCTGCTGTCATTGTTTTCTGGCTCTTAAATGTTTCCTAGTCTGTAACTAGGGATGCACTTATTAGACAAATCATTGTTCCCCTCACAAATACATATAATATCAGTATACCTCACTGAATGGAAATAAATGTGATTGTTCTATGTAACATGGAATGTCCCTTTCAGCCTTCATTGTCAGTAAGTTTTAAATTGGTTAAAGATTTTAATGACTACATTTATGCCTTATGATGTCTCAGTTCTCAGAAGGAGTTCAGACCTGGTATTAACAAGTATCTCAAGTGTTCTGAACTGACTTCCCCGCTCTACATGCAAACTAACATGTACATGGGACACACAGATACAATGTATTTTTTACACAAAGAAATATCTTGTTCATGTACAAGTAACAAGATATGTAACTCAAATATTGCACATGTATCTACAAACAGTGTGTAAGACTGTACACAGTGTTTGTATATCTCAGGGAAGATTTGCATATTATACAGGTATATGCACACAGATCGATCTATCCTAAATAGCATTTCTATTGTAATTCATTTTATTCATTGGAAGTCTATTTTTTATTTGTTTACTCTAATCTAATCTTTATAGGTCAATAGTTAAGAATTGTGTCTAAACTCCTAGCTGAGTCTCTTACTGTTACATTGCTTGCAGTTTATATGCCAAAGTCCAATTTTGCATCTTTGTTATGCCACAGATATATTGTTTGTTATTGTGTTCATATCATCCTTTTTTTTTTTTTTTTTTTTTTTTACAGATATGGAGAACCAGAATTTCAGTGATGATTTCATACTCCTGGAGGGGTTAAAAGTTTCTTCACAATCCTCCCTTCCTGCCTTCGTCTTCCTCTTGCTCATCTACATCTTTGCTGTGGTGTCAAACATTAGTCTTGTCACATTGATCTTTACCACCAGGCGCCTCCACCAGCCCATGTATTTGCTCTTCTGCAACATGAGTATTAATGACATTTTTGGGACCTCGATCATCACACCGCACATACTGAGAAACATTTTCATACCACCTTCAGAGCGATTGATTGATTATAATAGCTGTGTCATTCAGGCCTTCTGTGTTCACCTCTATGCGGCCGCCAGTCACACCATACTCATGATCATGGCCTTTGACCGCTACATGGCCATCTGCAAACCTCTTCAATATGCCACAATCATGACCAAGGCAATGGTGGTGAAGCTGTCGGTGGCAGCCTGGACAGCAGTTGTTGTGCTTGTAGTAATCCTCTTGGGTCTAACTATTCGCTTGTCGCGCTGCAGGCGATTTATATTCAACCCATTCTGTGACAATGCCACTTTGTTTAAGCTGTCCTGTGAAAACGTCCTCATCAATAACATCTACGGGCTCTGCTACACTGTGGTCCTGCTGGGCTCCTCCACTGGCAGCCTAACTCTCACCTACTTGAAAATTGCTGGAGTGTGTCTGCGCAGTAAGAACAAGGCACTGAACAGCAAAGCGCTGCAGACCTGCACCACCCACCTGGCCGTGTACATCTTCCTGCTGGTGTCATGTTTTGCCGTCGTCATCCTGCACCGTTTCCCTCACCTGTCAGACCACAGGAAGGTTGTGGCTGTCTTAATTGAAGTGACACTGCCTGCTTTGAATGCGGTTATCTACGGCCTGCAAATAAAAGAGATAAAGCAGAGGATTATTACTTTGTTTAATAACAGTAAAGTGACTCAAATGACTTGATACAAACTGTAGTCTGATATTCTGCAAAGGAGACATATTGAATGTTTACAATATAAATATTTGAAGACGTATTAAAGCCTAAGTAGGCGTGTACGGCAGCATCCGGTCCGTCCATGTGCCTATATTTTGTATTTTCTCAGTGTTTTGCTGTGTTCAGGAAGCTTCTGGACATCAGCTCTTGGCATTAATAGTGCCAGGTCAAGACCTAAAAACATAGTGACTTGGTCACATCATTGTCTCCATCTCTCTTCTCTGCTCTGCTCTTTGTCTGTCAAAAGCTGCAGGCCTGTGTTTCTGTTTGAACAAGGATGTGGCTGAGCTACACACACACACACACACACACACACACACACACACACACACACACACACACACACACACACACACACACACAGAGCAGAACAGACAAACAGAGGCCGTTCAGCGTCTTTCTCCAACCCAATCATCAGAACAAATGCCTCTGTACGTTTCGGCAAAACTAAAGATTAGTTAAAGTTTTACGTTTCTTTATGATGCAGCTTCGTTAGTTTAGGTTAAATCTTCTATCTCTCTCTTGTTACAACCTTGTGCTTATGATGTGCTTCATTTTAGGCACAAAACCAGTTGATTAGGATTATGAAAAAAATCACTGATGCTTGGTGCTCACAAGTGGCAGCCAATGGACAGCATATATCTGACGTTGAACTTTTAATGTGAAGATGAATTGTGAAGAATCATTCCCTGTGTGTTTACAAGTTTATGTATATACGTATATTTATAACTTATAGCATATGAACTTTATACATGTTCTATTTTTGTGTAGCATGAAGGAGTTCCACCCCATTGTTGTGTAATGAAAGGAATATATCACTGTTAAACTGTAATGTGTAATAATAATAATGAATTATATCATATAACGTGTAATTGTATTATAAAATGTAAACATTGAAATATATATTTCTCTCTCTCTCTCTCTCTCTCTCTGTCTTTCTCCTCACAATAAGTTAGGGATATTGTGAGAGACTCAGTGGATTTCATACATACGGTGTTTGTTTCACTTAAGAGAGTTTTGGGATAGGGAGGCAATTGTATTGGGGTGATAGACACACCTCATTTTGTGTTTTCCACGTAATGGTCTCACTGTGTACAGTGTGCCTTACATATTGGGGCCAATACCAAAAAACTAAAAGACAACCCTTTTCAATGTGGCATCAATTTAAACATTCTGTGGGTATAAAAAGCTGGTATTGTCAGTAAGTCATTCCAAGTTCATCATTCAAACAGCCATGAGCACACGACGTCACTTAACGGACGAGCAGCGCCACCTGGCCATAGCGCGCCTTCGGGTCGGTGGCAGGCAGTCAGATGTTGCTCGTGAACTTGGTGTGTCTCAAAATGTCATCAGCAGACTTGCATCAAGACACAGAACTACTGGCAGAGTTCGTGACAGACCCAGGAGTGGAGCCCCACGAGTGACAGACCACAACGATGACCAGTACCTAAGGACCTATGCACTGAGACATCGTTATGCAACTGCCACACAGCTGCAGGCCCAGTTACGAGATGTGAGGGGTACTAGGGTTTCCAGACAAACCATTAGAAACCGACTCCACCGCTTTGGCTTGAATGCCAGATGACCGTTGCAGGGGACTCCACTGACACCAAGACACCGCCATGAACGTTTGCAGTGGGCACAAGACCATGTGACCTGGACAATGCAGCAGTGGTCTACCGTCCTGTTCACTGATGAGTGTCGGGTCACCTTGCACAGAAATGATGGTCGTCAGCGTTGCTGGAGAAGGCGAGGTGAGCGATACGCCGAGGTCAACATGGTCCCCAGGGTTCCCTTTGGTGGAGGAGGTGCAAAAGTCCGGGCAGGCATCACCAGTCAGCGCAAAACAGATTTGGTTATTGTAGATGGCTCAGTCACTGCACGTTCTTACCTCAGAGACATCATAGAACCCATCATCATCCCCCAATTCCGCCAGCACACCCCCAACTTTCTGTTCATGGATGATAATGCTCCACCACGTCGTGCCAGAATTGTCACAGCTCGACTTCAGGAAGTCGAGTGCCTCATATGGTATGGCCAGCAATGTCCCCTGACCTGAACCCCATAGAGCACGTCTGGGACCAGCTGAAGCAGAGACTGGATGATCGTACCCCACCCCCACGTGACCTGGCAGAACTGCGTGTAGCACTTGTGGAGGAGTGGAACGCATTGCCTCAGAACAACATCATGAGGCTAGTGAGGAGCATGAGACGTCGCTGTCAAGCTGTCATTGCGGCAAATGGTGGAAACACCCGCTACTGACATTGTCAATTTTTGTTATTTGGGGCTATCCTTGTTATTGTCTAAATTTTTGGGGTAATAAATATTAAACTAATGAAAATGGTGTTTCTTCTCATTCATTATTAGTAATATCAAAGGGAACTTTTACTTATTTCATTACAATTCAGACCAAATAGGAAAAGCACACATGTAAATCACAATATCCCTAACTTATTGTGAGTAGTGTATATATACATTATATATTGTAACGTAAAGTTTAATTTCATACCTAATGTATTGTAACATAATACGCTATAACATACTAGGTTGTATGGTATGATAACGTAAATGGAAACCCAATTTTACCTCAGTCACTCCCCATCCTGTCATGTTCCCATGTGAGTCTCATCACTCTTCATGCCTGTCTTTTATCGTTTCTTATGCATGGACATGGAACCTTTTGTCGCTTCTTAATTCAAGTCATGTCACAGTCTCAATTGTTTAAAAGACCCCCACTGATCATCCAAGATGGACCTTTTCCACATCAGGACAATTCTGGGTTTGAATACCGCTGAGGCAGGGCCTTTCTGTGTGGAGTTTGTATGTTGTCCCTGTGTTTGCATTGGTTTCCTCTGGGTACTGCTGTTTCCCCCAACATATGAATATTCACAAATAGGTTGATTCCCCAGTCCGTACACTTAAACAAAGGCAATGGCCAAGATGGACATCATCCACCGCCCCATCAGGAGCATGCCCAGACATTGTTGGGAGTGCATACAGGCACAAGAGGGCCATACACACTACTGAGTTGCATTTTGAGTTGCCATGATAAAATTCACGAAAGTTGGATCAGCCTGTGATTGCACTTTTTTACTGATTGGGATTTTGAATCCTGCCCTCAATGGGTTGATAATTTTGGTTGCCACTGACTGCTCTTAGATCATTTTTTTCTACACAAATTATACAATGTAGATCAGTAAATAATTTCAACTTAAATAAATTGTTCATCAAGATCTGATTCATGATTAAAGTGTTCCCTTAATTTTCTTTTTTTGTATATGAGCAGCGTATGTAGAACATTCATTCTTTCATGAAGATTGTTTCATCACATTCCACTGATAACAATAGTGTGTTGAATGGTTTATATTGAATTTAATAATGAAACAAAAAAAGATATAGTCTTAAAATGATCATTAGACCATCTACTGAAATTAATAAAAGACTATGTCTGGCATATCAAACGTGATGATGACTAATTTTGTAGTAATTCGAGTTCAGAAGTGTTGTGTTTAAATTGATAAAACATTTAGATTTTTGTTATAATTTGGAAAACAATCAAGAGAAAAAAAAAACAATGTTCTTTTTCTTTATCATTTAGCCTCTCTTTGTGCCACCATAATGACATCACTGTTACAGAGACACACTCTGTGTCAGTGATGCTCAGTCACTGGTTGCTAAGTGACAGTTGACCTGTCAACATGTGATGCTGCAGCTGAAGGCCAACAGACCTTTAAATAAAAGTGTGTGCTGGTTCAGTTCTTGTTGGATGGAGGATAGTGCACGGATACAAGAGGTAATACTAACATACACATTGCAGCTGGAAACAGCACTTGTGTAAATATTGTGTTACATTATTTAACAGCAGAAGCATTAATGTTGACAACTGTAAGATTGTCATTTTTACTTTTAGATCCACTACTCAACCTTTTTTTAGTCTTTCATCTCAGTGGGGTTGACGAAACTTTGATCGCTGACAAATGTGACAGAATTCAGTTGACCTGCTGTCATTGTTTTCTGGCTCTTAAATGTTTCCTAGTCTGTAACTAGGGATGCACTTATTAGACAAATCATTGTTCCCCTCAAATTGATAATCGTTTTACCTCACTGAACGGAAATAAATGTGATTGTTCTATGTAACATGGAATGTCCCTTTCAGCCTTCATTGTCAGTAAATTTTAAATTGGTTTAAAATTTTAATGACTACATTCATGCCTTATGATGTCTCAGTTCTCAGAAGGAGTTCAGACCTGGTATTAACATGTATCTCAAGTGATCTGATCTCACTAGTAACAAGATCTGAAACTCAGATATTGCACATGTATCTACAAACAGTGTGTATGAGTGTACACAGTGTTTGTATATCTGAAGAGTTGCATATTGCACACTTACATGAACATTGTACATATATGCAAACAGCTTTATCTACTGTTAATAACCTCTCTATTGTAATTCATCTTATTTGTTGTGAGTCTATTCTTTATTCCTACTATCTGTTCCTCTGTGCGGCCGTGTCACAGTGAATTTCCCCTACGGCTGTTCAGCAAAAGTAAATCTTAACTTTTCTTGTCTCATCTAATCTTAAGAAGGCCTAAATAGTTAAGAATTTGTTGTCAACAGTGTTTCAAAAAGTTTATAAACTTATTTTTAGTCAACAACTCAAACCAAAGAAGTAGATCATGTTGATTACTGTAAACATGAATTTGACATGATTACTGTCAATAAAACGTTGTCTTCATAAATTGAGTGTAAATTATGAAATCAATTGAAACAGTGTGTTCAAACAGCTGCTTTTTGTTGGCAGGTAACACACGTCAGACGCAGAACCAACTCTGAAAATGTATATGGGTGGGGATACCACATGAGGCCATGACCACCTCTGAATGTGGTCTGAGTGATCAGATCTCAAATGTGTCTTCAGTGTGTTTGGAGGTGTTCATACCTGAACTAAGAGCTGTCCACTTATGACTAGATCACTCAGGATGCATGTTGATACCAGGTCTGAACAGGGCCTCCGTTATACTGTTCAGTGTCAGTCAGGACTTGAGGTGACAGATTTTTGCATTCAGGACACTCAAGCCTGAACTCCCAGCCGAAATGTTTCAATCTTCATACAGACAACACAAGTTTAAACTTTAACATTGCATGCAGTTTATACGTCCAATTTTGCATCTTTGTTTTATCGCAGACAGTGACACATTTACCTAATCTCTAACTGTCATGCTTTTTTACAGATATGGAGAACCAGACTTTCAGTGATGATTTCATACTCCTGGAGGGGTTAAAAGTTTCTTCACAATCCTCCCTTCCTGCCTTCGTCTTCCTCTTGCTCATCTACATCTTTGCTGTGGTGTCAAACATTAGTCTTGTCACATTGATCTTTACCACCAGGCGCCTCCACCAGCCCATGTATTTGCTCTTCTGCAACATGAGTATTAATGACATTTTTGGGACCTCGATCATCACACCGCACATACTGAGAAACATTTTCATACCACCTTCAGAGCGATTGATTGATTATAATAGCTGTGTCATTCAGGCCTTCTGTGTTCACCTTTATGCAGGTGCCAGTCACACCATACTCATGATCATGGCCTTTGACCGCTACATGGCCATCTGCAAACCTCTTCAATATGCCACAATCATGACCAAGGCAATGGTGGTGAAGCTGTCGGCGGGAGCCTGGACAGCAGTTGTTGTGCTTGTAGTAATCCTCTTGGGTCTAACTATTCGCTTGTCGCGCTGCAGGCGATTTATATTCAACCCATTCTGTGACAATGCCACTTTGTTTAAGCTGTCCTGTGAAAACGTCCTCATCAATAACATCTACGGGCTCTCCTACACTGTGGTCATGCTGGTTTCCTCCACTGGCAGCCTAACTCTCACCTACTTGAAAATTGCTGGAGTGTGTCTGCGCAGTAAGAACAAGGCGCTGAACAGCAAAGCGCTGCAGACCTGCACCACCCACCTGGCCGTGTACATCTTCCTGCTGGTGTCATGTTTTGCCGTCATCATCCTGCACCGTTTCCCTCACCTGTCAGACCACAGGAAGGTTATGGCTGTCTTAATTGAAGTGACACTGCCTGCTTTGAATGCGGTTATCTACGGCCTGCAAATAAAAGAGATAAAGCAGAGGATTATTACTTTGTTTAATAACAGTAAAGTGACTTAATACAAACTGTAGTCTGATATTCTGCAAAGGAGACATATTGAATGTTTACAATATAAATATTTGAAGACGTATTAAAGCCTAAGTAGGCGTGTATGGCAGCATCCGGTCCGTCCATGTGCCTATATTTTGTATTTTCTCAGTATTTTGCTGTGTTCAGGAAGCTTCTGGACATCAGCTCTTGGCATTAATAGTGCCAGGTCAAGACCTAAAAACATAGTGACTTGGTTACATCATTGTCTCCATCTTTCTTCTCTGCTCTGCTCTTTGTCTGTCAAAAGCTGCAGGCCTGTGTTTCTGTTTGAACAAGGATGTGGCTGAGCCACACACACACACACACACACACACACACACACAGCAGAACAGACAAACAGAGGCCGTTCAGCGTCTTTCTCCAACCCAATCATCGGAACAAATGCCTCCGTACGTTTCGGCAAAACTAAAGATTAGTTAAAGTTTTATGTTTCTTTATGATGCAGCTTCATTAGTTTAGGTTAAATCTTCTATCTCTCTCTTGTTACAACCTTGTGCTGATGATGTGCTTCATTTTAGGCACAAAACCACTTGGTTAAGATCATGAAAAAAATCACTGATGCTTATTGCTCACAAGTGGAAGCCAATGGACAGCATATATCTGATGTTGAACTTTTAATGTGAAGATGAATTGTGAAGAATCATTCCCTGTGTGTTTACAAGTTTATGTATATACATATATTTATAACTTATAGCATATGAACTTTATACATGTTCTATTTTTGTGTAGCATTAAAGAGTTTCACCCTTATTGTTGTATAATGAAAAAATGTATCACCTTAAAACTGTAATATGTGTGATTTCATATGGTATAATAATGAACAATGTCATATAACGTGTAATGGTATTATAAAATGTAAACACTGATATATATGTTTCTCTCTCTCTCTCTTTATATATATGCTAGTGCAGTGCCCATAGGAAATATGTATTCCTATAGAAAAGTGGAAGGTTAAGTAGCTTTTTCATGGATGGCCATATGAGGCTGTTTGAAGGTGGGACGTCAGGGATATTTAGGTTTGTTGTGAAATCTGATATTCCAGGGTATGATTGGCCGTTTTTGACTATTTTTGATTTTGCCATCATATTTCACCTTAAAAACTATTTACTTGGTGTCATTATTTTCAGCACAACCTCACATGTGTGACTGTACAGTCATTGTTTTATTTTGGCATACTGTATTAACACAATGGACCTGAGATCACAAAAAAACATAAAATCAGAGTAGAAAAAGTTAGATTTTTTTATTGTGAAAACCACAAATATGTTTAACAAACCATTTTTTATTACTTATAATGCAAATATAAATTGTTGTTTGCTAAATATGTGCATACATTTTAAAAATTTACAAAGTTATATGTAACTATTTACATTTCAATGCAAGCTCCTTCCAGCTGAATGAAGAGCTGCACTGCCTGCTCCACATTCAGCTTCTCCTCATTGTTTTGACTCATTAAACAAAAAACTGAGTCCACTGCACACGATACACACTACACCAAACACTACATAACACTAACTATACACTTCAAACACGCTAAATGTCACAAATCTCTCAACTCTCAATATCGCTGTCTCTATCGCTGTCTCTAACACCGACCTTCGTTGCATGTCATTCATCCGCCTCCGTCCCTCCCGCAACTTCCCATTCCTCAACAACCAAACATTCTGCTTGGACACTTTCGTGACAAAAGCCCGTTTTTACCATTTCTTCCTGCAAAAGACACAAAGCAAACGTGACGGCAATTTTTGCGAAAAAGCGTAGCGGAGATTATATACCCTAAGTCCAGTTTTGGACGTGCCGGTGCGTCCGGTCCGTCATCTCAGAGTCCTCTGTCTCCATATCAGAAGAAAGGAGAACTGGTTTCTAACACAGATGTTGTGATTTAAGGTGTCTTACTAATCTACATCTCTCTCCCTCTGGACCATTTTCCAGTGGGGGAAGGCTAGGTGGGAAACCTAATCTGTATGTTCTTCCACCTCACATGTCCAACTGTAAGTTATGACCGTTGTTGTTACTGGGTCTGACATGCCAATCCCATTGCAGTCTCTATCCTCATCCAAATTCAAATACGTTCTGAATAACTAATAAACTACAATCTCAACTTCTTAATTTTAGCAGATTTCAAAATAGCGTAAGAAGGTCATACAATAGATCTTTCCCATGTTAGTCAAGCCCAAATGAAGTTTATTACTTAATGACTTTGAGGTTTGGGAGAAACCAGTCCCTCCCCTTGGTGATGGAGGAGAGACTTGCAGATCATTATTCCTTGTGTAATACTTGTGTTATTTACCAGTTAAATGTCTGTTATGTTTTGTTAGAACTACAAGGAATATGTATAAGCCCTTGGTCCTACTGTGTATTGTATACTTGATTGTTTTATGTTGTATACTTTATTGTTTTATGTCTTAATCAGGTTAGAATTCTTTTGAATGATTGGTGATCATTATCATATTGCATCTTTTCACGAAGGCAAAAATTCGACTTTTAAGATGGTGAAGTTTTGGGAAGGTTAAAACATGATTTCAAAACATTAAATACAATAGTGTAGTTAGATTAAACTTTTGGGAGCCTAAACTCAGATCACAGAAGGAGGGACACTCAGCCGGCCCGCACCCCTTGTGGTCCATCTTCTGCAGGTCATAAAACAGAGACATGCTCCTCTCCTCTCCTCTCTTCTCTCCCTGCTTCTTCTCCTGACTTCTTCTCTTCACTTCTCCCACTCCTCTATCTCTTTTCTTCTTTCTTTCCTTTTTATTCTAAATTTTTTTAAGTAATCTTTAATTTTATTTTTGCAACAAGCTCTAAGAAAAGCAAATTGAATCACTACTTTAAGTGTTTTACTTTTATCCAAGTTTTTAATAGAACAAATTCTTTTCTTTTTGATTTTTGATTTTAATATACTGTTAAAGTATCACCGCCTGATCCAGAAGAAGTTGAATTAGTTTTAGAATCAGAACTTAAGAACCACCACTTGAAACAACAAAGAAAAAGTCTTTTTACGTCTTTTTCAAGACTGTGATCATTTGATGAAGAACGTTGCAGTCATTGGCCGCGTTTCCTAGATTCGTTAAGAAGCTCTTAAGTGCTAAGATCTTCTTTGGAGCGCTCTTAAGAACGCTGTGAAAGAAGGATGTGTTTCCCAGAGTCGCTCTTTGCTTAAGAAGATCTTTCACTAAGAAGGAAATGTAAGAACGAGCTGACCCACTCTTAACAGCCTTCTTAGCGACCAAATGCTCAGTGATCAAGCCGCGTCAGGGAAATGTATATCCTCCACTTTTCGAAATAATAAAACAATGCTCAATGTTGAAATGCGCTCATAGCTGCGGACCACTGGCGCAAGAAACATAGGATAATAGTAGAGAAGAAAAAAAAACGTTTTGATGAATTACACGTTTAAGTTTTCCACACACATCTGCATATATGAGTTTATAGTACTACACATAAAAAAACATCAACAACCCTGTAGCATTTCACAGATATCAAGCAAACAGATGTAATTGAACTCAGCTGAACCTCATCCAGAGAGACGCGTTGCTAAAGTCCGTGCGTGTGAGAAACCATGGCTGCAATACAGCACATTCTCGCTGCGAACCAACAGCGTCGCCGTGCGCGAGGCCAGACGGTTTACATAAATGCATACGTGCGTCAGCACTTCTCCCCACTGGACATGCGGCCCCGTGCGGAGATCCAACGGCTGATCACTCTGGTGTCTCCACACATCCAGAGAGCAACCCGCTGCAATTTTGCCCTCAGCCCGGAGGTGCAGCTCCTGGCTGTGCTGCGTTTTTACGCAGTGGGGAACCCCGCCCCCCGCGATGTGCGAGCAGTACTCCATCAGGCCGGTGCCCAGACCAGACAGGAAGTTATCAACCTCTTCTGAGGTCCAACAACCCCAGCCCCTACCCCTTCACCACCAGTCACCAAGCACGGATCACTAAACCATAAACCCACAACCCACAACCACCACACCACCCGTAACTACTGTGAGGCCTGAAGGCTGAAATAAATAAACAGAACCAGCAGATGTAGGCTACATGTAACGTCCTGCACACTATAATTTATTGCTGCAGTGTCCGGGTGCTTTACCTGAAAGTCTGGCACTGGAATGTTAAGGAAGTATTGTTGCATTCAGTATGTGGGAGTATAGTGTCCACTTTTCTGAGGTGACCAGGTAACAAGTGGGAAATTAGCGGCAAAACATGCTGTGCTGAAAGTGGTGAGAAGCACGTGCGTCAGGGTGCATATTACGCACACGTCATGAACCTAGGCTTAGATAAATTACAAATTGCCTGGGACTTTTTGTTTCTAGGTTTGACACCCTCATTTCAATGCAAAATGATCCACACAATACATGGTTGAAAAGGAAACCAAAGTAGTTTATTGAAACCATATGGGGGGGGCTCCGCGCTGTCTTTACTGGGCGTCTGCATCACCTGCAATGAAGGGAGATTGATTAGTGAAATTGAACGGGATACATTGCGTAATGCAGATAAAAAATAGAAATGCCCCGTACCTGAATCCTGGGGAAGGATGATTGGAACCGAGATGGAGGGAGGGACGGTTGAACTGCACCTCGGCAAGTGCCAGCTGTCTCCGGTGCAGCTCCAACCTCTCCTGCTTTATCCAGACCATCTCTTCCTGCAGGGCAGTTTGTCGTTCGAGTCGGCCTTCTATCCCCCGCAGCACCACCAGCGTCTCCCTCTCCAGGCACACCAGCGTCTTGCTGTAGGTGCAGGTTGTTATTGCGGGCCGCCCTGTTAAGCCTCCCCGCATGCGGACACAGGGCACGGTTGTGGGGGGTCGTCCTCTCCTGGGGGCATGCACGTCCCTGCTCCACTCCCAGATGGCTCCTCTTCATCCTCACTTTCTGAGAGCCCCTCGTCCCCCTGAACATCGATGCCCCCACTAATGCCTTCAGAGGCCGTCTTCCCAATGATGGAGAGGACTTTCTCCTCGTCGGGAGTGAGGGTCGTCCCACCCGGTGCTCCACCACCCGTGCCCATGGATTCTCTCCTCACCTTCGCCACTTCTTCCTCACAGTATCCCAGTCACGCAGGCCACATGGGCTGGAGGGGGACATCTTTTCGTGCTGCCAGACCTCGTCCACTAAGACGCCCATCTCCTCCGCGGTAAACGACGGTGCCCGCTTGTTTCTTTTGCTGCCGGTTTCTTCCATTCTCACATGTGTGTGTCAGCATATCCACGGGGGTAAATATGCGCTAATGGGCTTGATTACTACTTGGATACACCTGTTGGCACACACACACACCCACACACACACCCGCACACACACCCCCCACACACACGATACATGCGTAGCCTAATTTCACCTGTGTGGGGGGACCACGGGGCGCTGTGTGTGACTTATGCCCTGATAAAGAGGTGGGTGATCGATTTGCCTGGTATCGATTGATTCAGTTTCAGCACCACCGCGGTGGACAGCTCCCACTAAGAGCTTCTTAAGAAGCTTCTTTGGCTTGATCTTAAGGTTCTCCTAAGAAGGCAGTATATATATATATATATATATATATATATATACATACACACACACACATATATATACACACACATATATATATATATATATATATATATATATATACATACACACACACACATATATATATACACACACATATATATATATATATATATATATATATATATATATATATACACACTATATATTGTATATATTGTAACGTAAAGTTTAATTTCATACCTAATGTAATATAATGTTATACGTTATAACATACTGGGTTGTATAGTATGATAACGTAAATGGAAATGCAATTTTACCTCAGTCACTCCCCATCCTGTCATGTTCCCATGTGAGTCTCATCACTCTTCATGCCTGTCTTTTATCGTTTCTTATGCATGGACATGGAACCTTTTGTCGCTTCTTAATTCAAGTCATGTCACAGTCTCAATTGTTTAAAAGACCCCCACTGATCATCCAAGATGGACCTTTTCCACATCAGGACAATTCTGGGTTTGAATACCGCTGAGGCAGGGTCTTTCTGTGTGGAGTTTGTATGTTGTCCCTGTGTTTGCATTGGTTTCCTCTGGGTAGCCTACTGCTGTTTCCCCCAACATATAAATATGAACTAATAGGTTGATTTCCCAGTCCGTACACTTGACCAAAGGCACTGGCCAAGATGGACATCATCCACTGCCTCATCAGGAGCATGCCCAGACATTGTTGGGAGTGCATACAGGCACAAGAGGGCCATACACACTACTGAGTCGCATTTTGAGTTGCCATGATAAAATTCACAAAAGTTGGATCAGCCTGTGATTGCACTTTTTTACTGATTGGGATTTTGAATCCTGCCCTCAATGGGTTGATAATTTTGGTTGCCGCTGACTGCTCTTTTGTCATTTTGTTCTAAAAATATATAGTCTTAAAATGATCATTAGACCACCAAACATCTACAGAAATGAATAAAAGACTATGTCTGGCAAATAAAACGTGATGATGACTAATTTTGTATTAATTCGGGTTCAGAAGTGTTGTGTTTAAATTGATAAAACATTTAGATTTTTGTTATAATTTGGAAAACAATCAAGAGAGAAAAAAAAACAGTGTTCTTTTTCTTTATCACTTAGCCCCTCTTTGTCCCACCATAATGACATCACTGTTACAGAGACACACTCTGTGTTGGTGATGCTCAGTCACTGGTTGCTAAGTGACAGTTGACCTGTCAACATGTGATGCTGCAGCTGAAGGCCAACAGACCTTTAAATAAAAGTGTGTGCTGGTTCAGTTCTTGTTGGATGGAGGATGGTGCATGGATACAAGAGGTAATACTAACAAACACTCTGCAGCTGGAAACAGCACTTGTGTAAATATTTTGTAACATTATTTAACAGCAGTAGCACTTATGTTGAAAGCTGTTAGATTGTCATTTTTACTTTTAGATCCACTACTCAACCTTTTTTTAGTCTTTCATCTCGGTGGGGTTGACGAAACTTTGATCTCTGACAAATGTGACAAAATTCAGTTGAACTGCTGTTATTGTTTTCTGGCTCTTAAATGTTTCCTAGTCTGTAACTAGGGATGCACTTATTAGACAAATCATTGTTCCCCTCAAATTGATAATCGGTTTACCTCACTGAACAGAAATAAATGTGATTGTTCTATGTAACATGGAATGTCCCTTTCAGCCTTCATTGTCAGTAAGTTTTAAATTGGTTAAAGATTTTAATGACTACATTTATGCCTTATGATGTCTCAGTTCTCAGAAGGAGTGATCTGATCTCACTTCCCCGCTCTACATGCAAACTAACATGTACATCACTGGGACAAACAGACACATTGTTCTTTTTTACACAAAGAAATATCTTGTTCATGTACAAGTAACAAGACATGTAACTGAAATATTGCACATGTATCTACAAACAGTGTGTAAGAGTGTACACAGTGTATGTATATCTCAGGGAAGATTTGCATATTGCACACTTACATGAACATTGCACATGTATATGCAAACAGCTTTATCTACTGTTAATAACCTCTCTATTGTAATTCATCTTATTTGTTGTGAGTCTATTCTATATTCTTCCTTTATCTTTATTCTGTTCCCCTGTGCGGCCGTGTCACAGTGAATTTCCCCTATGGCTGTTCAGCAAAAGTAAATCTTAACCTTTCTTGTCTCATCTAATCTTAAGAAGGCCTAAATAGTTAAGAATTTGTTGTCAACAGTGTTTCAAAAAGTTTATAAACTTATTTTCAGTCAACAACTGAAACCAAAGAAGTAGATCATGTTGATTACTGTAAACATGAATTTGACATGATTACTGTCAATAAAACGTTGTCTTCATAAATTGAGTGTAAATTATGAAATCAGTTGAAACAGTGTGTTTAAACAGCTGCTTATTGTTGGCAGGTAACACACGTCTGACACAGAACCAACTCTGAAAATGTAACTTATTTGTACAGGGAGGAGATACTACTTTGTGCTTACAAATAGCTGCAGCTAATATCTGCAGGTTAAGACACACAAACATGTCATTTACATACAGTGAACCACATGGAAATCAGAGAGTGTGTGATCCATTCTTCCTGTCACATGAGGCCATGACCACATCTGAATGTGGTCTGAGTGATCAGATCTCAAATGTGTCTTCAGTGTGTTTGGAGGCGTTCATACCTGAACTTAGAGCTGTCCACCTATGACTAGATCACCCAGGATGCATGTTGATACCAGGTCTGAACGGGGCCTCCGCTATACTGTTCAATGTCTGTCAGGACTTGAGGTGACAGATTTTTGCATTCAAGACACTCAAGCCTGAACTCCCAACCGAAATGTTTCAATCTTCATACAGACAACACAAGTTTAAATTTTAACATTGCATGCAGTTTATACGTCCAATTTTGCATCATGTTTTATCTCAGACAGTGACACATTTTCTTGCTTTCTTGCTTTTTTACAGATATGGAGAACCAGACTTTCAGTGATGATTTCATACTCCTGGAGGGGTTAAAAGTTTCTACCGAATCCTCCCTTCCTGCCTTCGTCTTCCTCTTGCTCATCTACATCTTTGCTGTGGTGTCAAACATAAGCCTCGTCACATTGATCTTTACCACCAGGCGCCTCCACCAGCCCATGTATTTGCTCTTCTGCAACATGAGTATTAATGACATTTTTGGGGCTTCGATCATCACACCGCACATACTGAGAAACATTTTCATACCACCTTCAGAGCGATTGATTGATTATGATAGCTGTGTCATTCAGGCCTTCTGTGTTCACCTCATTGCGGGCGCCAGTCACACCATACTCATGATCATGGCCTTTGACCGCTATATGGCCATCTGCAAACCTCTTCAATATGCCACAATCATGACCAAGGCAATGGTGGTGAAGCTGTCGGTGGGAGCCTGGACAGCAACTCTTTTCTTTGTGGCAATCCTCTTGGGTCTCACTATTCGCTTGTCACGCTGCAGACAAGTTATATACAACCCTTTCTGTGATAACCCCACTTTGTTCAAGCTGTCCTGTGAGAGCATCCTCATCAATAACATCTATGGCCTCGGCTACACGGTGGTCCTGCTGGGCTGCTCCATCGGCAGCATAAGTCTGACATACTTGAAAATTGCTTCAGTGTGTCTAAGCAGTAAGAACAAGGCGCTGAATAGCAAAGCGCTGCAGACCTGCTCCACCCACCTGGCCGTGTACATCTTCCTGCTGGTGTCGGGCTTCATTATAGTCATCCTGCACCGTTTCCCTCACCTGTCAGACCACAGGAAGGTTACATCTGTCTTAGTTCACGTGACCGTGCCTGCTTTCAATGCAGTTATCTATGGCCTGCAAATAAAAGAGATAAAGCAGAGGATTATCACTGTGTTTAATAACAGTAAAGTGGCTCTAATAAAATGATACAACCTGTGATCGGATGTTCTGCAAGGGAGACATATTGCATGATAATAATAATATAAAATATAGATATAAATATATTTGCATCACTGAGGAAAAAAGATTCAGTCATTTCTCAGGGATCACGTTCTCTTGCTGGTCAGTAATATTTCACAGAGGAGATTTAAATATCGATCCCGGTTCAGTATGGCAGTCTCACAATATATTTACGTGTATTTTCTTGATTTGGTTTCAATTAACTAATTATTGAAAAGAGTTCTTCTGAACTAAACAGTTTTCTTTGACAAAAAGTATTAACACCTAAATAGGCTAGTATCATTAGGGGCATAACATGCAGGGGTTTCGTAAAAATTGCTGTTAATCATGATTGAAAATCTACCCTAGTTAAAGAGTCTGGCTTCCATCTGCCAATTTTTTCTTATTTTCTTAGTATTTGCCGGAACTTTTGGGCGTCAACCTTTTTCAACCAGCGTAAGATCAATGACTAAAATCACAGCAAACAGGTTACATCCCTTTCTCTGTCTCTCTCCTCTGCTCTCTGTCTGTCATAAACACCCTTTATGAGCCTGAGCTACACATATGTACAGGTTGAGCAGAGCAGAGAGACAAACAGCAGGCATTAAGTGTGTATTGTAGCAGCTTTCTCACTAAATCTGGAGGGCTGTGTGGAAGTGTGGGTGTGTTTATTGTGTTTAAGAACGCCTCCATGCCATGAAACAATCAGAAAATAACCTTTTTCCTCATAACCCTCATAATGTCATCATTTCAACATAACTTTCAGCGACAGGATGCTTTCAGAAAATGACTGATGTCAAGGTTAAAGGTACAGGGAGGCAGAATACCAGGCAGGTTGACAGATAGCAGGCAGACAGGTACTCAAAGAGAATGTCTGGGTAAAAATTCAGGAATTTTATGCACAAGCACAAAGTTCAAGTTCATTGGTAACAATCATTGGTTTTTCTTCACTTTTTACACAGCAGCCAAACTTTTCTTACTCACTCATTATGCCAATGTAACCGAGTGGGTGTAATTGCGCCTACACTTAGTTATATTACAATAAAGATACGGGAACTCCATTCACTGAACGGGTCGCACTTTATTCTTCTGCTCTCAGTCTTGAACAACACAGAAAACATTCAGACCACTCACACTTTTGTTATGTCCCTTCAAAGTACTCGGCCGGAAATAGGTAACATGAATATATTCTATTAACCTACAAGTGATACAAATGATGATGATGATGATGTTGACGATTGGTACTGAGTGGCTGCCAAGCAACAGTTGACCTGTCAGCATGTGATACTACCACTGATGCACCAAATAAAGCGGTCTGCTGTGTCAGTTCTGGTCTGGGGTGGAGGGCAGTTTGTGTCAGAGAGGGTGTTGCCTTCTGCAGCTGCCTCAGTGAGTGTTTCAGCTAACACAAGCTGTGTTAATCTTCATGTAAGCTATCTGCACACTTTACAAATGTAGCAGGCAAATTCATATTAAGTCAAGGATACCGTGATTCTATCTTCTATTGCACACACAACTTTACATTAACTTATCCTCAAGATTTTTTAAAGGGTTCAGTTACAGAAAGTTTCTAGTTTTATATCTTTCATGCTTAGACATTGGAGTGTATGAATGACATTTTGTTTGTATCTGTTGGTTTCTTCTATATTTTTCCTCTTTAAAGGGTTTTTCAGAGATGTCTTTATCTGAATCAAGACTTTAAGGCTTGAGGAAGTCGTATGCTTTACAGACTGAAAAGCAACTTGACACAATTTTGCACTATAAATAAAATTGACTTTACAATGTGTCTTTGCAGAGACAGTATTCCTGTTACTCTGGATTGACACACTATCAACTGTTTTCTTATCTCAGGGAAAACTGTTAATAGTCTAACTGGGAACTCTGTTATGGGGATATTTTTTAAATCCTTAATCACATTTTGAGTGAGGACACTTTTTTTGTAATGATCACTTAAGTAATCGTTTAATCATCTCGGTAGAAATATCAATATCAATATCTTGGATGTATAACAAATCAGATTACAATTAATTCAGAGTAATACAATTCTGACAAATCACAACATCATTGCCATTTTAATCTGGAAATATTTACTGCCCTACAAAGGCTAATTTAAAGAAATAGCTTCAAATGTCTTTGAACGTCTGGCCAAATGTGTTATAGGTACAACACTGGTTATGTGCTTATGAAATATGTATTCTTCTAAAATTATGAACAATTATTTGACCTGTGACCCTAAAAATGCATATACCACACTCTGCCTTTGTCTTACCTGAAAACTACATGTATAGTACAAAGTGCAGAAACTATAATGTTCTTCTTGTTTTCTTCATCACAAAATTGAAATCTAATTTGATAATTTAAAACATCGTATGTGCATTTAACTGTTTTAATGTTTGCATCTTTAAAAAATTAAAATAGACAAGATATTTAGATCAATTCATGGAATTCTCAAGTAATATTTAGAAGTTTAACCTATTAAGACTACTCGATATATTTATTGTGTTTATGAAGTTTATGAAAACCTACCTTTATAATTGGTCTTAATAGACAGTTGACACAGAATACAGTAACCAAGGCTCAGAAAAACCAAAGCAGAGCACAGTAACTGAACTAAATGCAGTCTGCTTTGGTTTTTGGCACAGTTGCCAGGTCCGCTTATAATAAGCTACTTTGGGCTTGTTTTTCCTGTAAAGTCGCTTATAAATATTGGTAGTCGTGGGTTGTGGGTTTGTGGGCTTGTTGTAAAAGTGTTCCTCTTCCTATTTTTATTACATGGCATATCGTTTTGAAGTCCTGGAACTAAAATAAAAAAGGATCATAACATATTAAAACAATAATAAATACAATGATATAATGCAATACATTTCTGGATTCAGGGTGTGATATGTGATATGTGCAAAGTATAATAATCTCTCTTTTTTTTTTCTACCAGGAACGGAGAAGTCACTTGTTTTGGGCTTGTTTTCATAGGCCCACTTGCTTGTTTGTCTCGCGATATCTGGCAACACTGATTTTTGGTCTTATTGCCAATTGTTTCTCTAAGATAAAGCACCACTGAACTTAGGAAATTTAGACATTTAAAAGTTGAATTTCCGTCATAACTCGAAGCTACTGCTATGACTGCTTTGGCTTTGTAGGTCAGTTTAGATGCAGTGTGATTACTTTGTTAAAGTATTTAAAGCGTCATCGTGAAGTCTTGTTGCTCTTTTGTATCTATGACTGTGTTACTGTTCTTATCCAAATAAAAGGCTTCATTGTTAGGTGACATTTGAATTATGGAAAACCAGACTTTCATGGAGGATATCCTAGTCCTGGAGGGGTTAATGGTCACCTCTCAGTCCTTTATTCCTGCTTTTGTCTTCCTTCTCCTTGTTTACATCTTTATCGTGGTGTCGAACATCGGCCTGGTTGCCCTGATCTTCAGGAGTACAAGCCTTCGCCAGCCTATGTATCTGCTTCTTTGCAACATGAGTATTAATGATGTTTTTGGGGCCACGATAATTATACCTCATGTACTCAGAGATCTTTTAATATCGAACTCAAAGCGGTACATTTATTATATTGACTGTGCCATTCAGGCCTTCTGCGTTCACCTCCATGCGAGTGCCTCTCACACTGTGCTCATGATCATGGCTTTTGATCGTTACGTGGCCATCTGCAACCCTCTGCGATACGCCACCATCATGAGCAACAGTGCAGTGGTGAAGTTGTCGGTGGTGGCCTGGGGGACAGCCTTTGTGCTGGTGTTGATCCTTGTGGGCCTCAGCGTCCGTCTGTCACGCTGCAGGTGGATTATATTCAACCCGTTCTGTGACAACGCCTCCTTGTTTAAGCTGTCTTGTGAAAGTGTCCTCATCAATAACATCTACGGCCTCAGCTACACGGTGGTCCTGCTGGGCTCCTCCATGTGCAGCATAACTCTCACCTACCTGAAGATTGCTGCAGTGTGTGTGATCAGTAAAAACAAGGCGGTGAACAGCAAAGCGCTGCAGACCTGCGCAACCCACCTGGCCGTGTACATCATCCTCCTGGTGTCGGGCTTCATCATCGTCATCCTGCACCGTTTTCCTCACCTGTCTGACCACAGGAAGGTGGCTTCAGTCATGGGACATGTGGCCCTGCCTGCCCTGAACGCTGTCATCTATGGGCTACAGATTAAAGAGGTCAGACAAAGGATTGTGACTTTATTCCGTAACAGTAAAGTAATGGAAGCAAAATGATAAACAGTTTGATACACATGAAAAATAATTACTTTTGCTTAGGATATGTATATGATTATATGTGAATGGAAGTCTTAATTGAATACACAAGTTAACTAACCTTAACATTGTGATAAACTGCATGTTAACCATCATCCTGGTAATAATTTAAGCATCAATGTATTGCATCATAAAATTCTGCCTTCTTTATTCAATGGTATTTCACATTAAAGCTGTAAATACTGATTCAAATCCAGCATAAAAGTCTTGATGTACTTTATTTATAAAAAACTTTCTTTAATAGCAGTGATGTGCACAGGGCCCCCCCCCGTGGCCCAGTTGTTGAAAAACGCGCACTAAAGGGCCCTCTTGGGAGCCAAAACGCGTGATAAATTGCCCTCTTGGGTGGAAAAAAAATCACTAAACTGCCTCCCTGGCTGGCTAAAACATGATAAACTGCCCTCTTGGGTGGCAAAAACGTGCGCTAAAGTGCCCTCTTGGGAGACAAAAACGCGTGCTAAAGTGCCCACCTGGTTGGCAAAATACAACTGCCTTCTTGGGTGGCAAAAACGCGTACTAATTTGCCCTCTTGGGAGGCAAAAATGTGTGCTAAAGTGCCCTCTTGGGAGGCAAAAACGCGTGCTAAAGTGCCCTCCTGGTTGGCAAAACACACTAAACTGCCCTCTTGGGTGGAACAAACACCAAACTGCCCCCTTGGCTGGGCAAAACATGATAAACTATCCACTTGGTGGAAATGGACCCATATATACATATATATATATATATATATATATATATATATATATATATATATATATATGTATATGTATATATATATCTATATACATATATATGTATGTGTGTGTATATATATATATATATGTGTGTGTGTATATGTGTATATATATATATGTGTGTGTATATGTATATATATGTGTGTGTATATGTATATATATGTGTGTATATATATATATATATATATATGTATGTGTGTGTGTGTGCATATATGATAATCATAAACTTAGCTCTTCATTCAGACGTTTAACTAGATTTTACAGTCTGGAAATAAAGCAGGGATCACAGCCTGATCTGAATCTGTTCATCTTGGTCCATTTATGTAAAACAAGTCTCTAACATCTCCACAGTCACAATTAGATATAAAATACAAGTCAGCCTCTGAAAGTTTGAAAGTGAAGCCTTTAAGGTTTAACTTCCAAAGGCATTTAGCTGAGCATTACTAACGTATTTTACCTTGAAGTTTAACATATCTGGCGAACTGGCCGCTGCCGGGTTATCACTTCCGGTTCAACCCCGGAGTTGGTACATTCCCTTTCCGGTTGACGTTATTTGTAAATTTGTTTTGCGACTTGTAAAAGTGTTTCACCACTTGTAGATTTGCCTCGGCGTTTGTAAAAGTGTTTTGTATCATGTTAATTTGTTTTCTGAAATGTAAATTTGTTTTCTGAAATGTCAATTTGTTTCGGTAATGTAATTTTGTTTTATGATATGTAAAAATGTTTTCCAAAATTTTAATTTGTCTCAAGCTTCGTAAAAGTGTTTCACATTTTGTAATTTTGGTTTGCACCTCCCGGCCACCGTAAAAATGCCTTTTTAAGTGCACAGCTCAGTTGGAAACATATACAGTGGCTTGCAAAAGTATTCACCCCCCTTGAACTTTTCCACATTTTGTCATATTACAACCACAAACGTAATTGTATTTTAATGGCATTTCATGTGATAGACCAACACAAAGTGTTAAGGAAAATGATACAAGGTTTTCAAACATTTTTAAAATTAGAAAACTGAAAAGTGTGGTGTGCAAAAGTATTCACCCCACTTTACTCTGATACACTTAAATAAAATCCAGCGCAACCAATTGCCTTCAGAAGTCACCTAATTAGTAAATGGAGTCCATCTGTGTGAAATCTAATCTCAGTGTAAATACAGCTGATCTGTGAAGGCCTCAGAGGTTTGCTAGAGAACATTGTTGAACGAACAGCATCATGAAGCCCATGGAACACACCGGACAGGTCAGGGATAAAGTTGTGGAGAAGTTTAAAGCATGGTTAGGATATGAAAAAATATCCCAAGCTTTGAACATCTCACAGAGCACTGTTCAATCCATGGGATGGGAAGATGGATGGAGCCAAATACAGGACAATCTTGGAAGAAAACCTGTTAGAGTCTGCAAAAGACTTGAGACTGGGGCGGAGGTTCACCTTCCAGCAGGATAACGAGCCTAAACATACAGCCAGAGCTACAATGGAATGGTTTAGATCAAAGCATATTCATGTGTTAGAATGGCCCAGTCAAAGTCCAGACCTAAATCCAAGTGAGAATCTTTGGCAAGACTTGAAAATTGCTGTTCACGGACACTCTCCATCCAATCAGACTAAACTTGAGCTATTTTGCAAGGAAGAATGGGCAAATATTTCAGTCTCTATATGTGCATTGCTGGTAGAGACTTAACCCCGAAATACTTGCAGCTGTCATTGCAGGGAAAGGTGGTTCTACAAAGTATTGACTCAGGGGGGTGAATACTTTTGCACACCACACTTTTCTGTTTTTTTATTTTTCAAAATGTTTAAAAACCATGTATCATTTTCCTTCCACTTCACAAATATGCACCACTTTGTGTTGGTCTATCACATAAAACCCCATTAAAATACATTTTCATTTGTGGTTGTAACACTACAAAATGTGGAAAAGTTCAAGGGGGGTGAATACTTTTGCAAGCCACTGTATGTCCATAGTTCATCATAGTTTGTTTCTTTTGAGGTGTCAAATAAATATTTTAAATGTGTATTGTTCCCTGTGTTTTTATCACAGAGCCCTATTGGATGAAGAATACACACTAAACTCCAGAAGACTATTAAGACCAAGAAATACTATGAAACATTACTATTGCAATGACTTTTATGTTGGGCCCCTTTTTGATCTATATTGAGCCAAAACTATATCTCACAGAACCAGTTTGGATTATCTGGTGCTAATATAGTGTTAAAATGCACTAGAATACAGGAAATGGCATCTACTTAATTGAAAATGTTCTGGGGGAGGACCCCCAGACCCCCTAGGGTTTTTATTTCCTTCATACATCCATGTCTCTGTGTTCTTCACAGTCCAATGTTGAATCTACACAGTTCTCGTGGATGCTGATCCTAACTACAAATTAACTTGAGTAGTCTGTCTAGTTAGTCTGTTTTAAGGCTATATAATGTGCCATTTGTATAACATATAAAAATGTCTAAGGTGCCCTCGGTAACACATAGAACTTAGTGCCCTCTTCAGTGACGAGAACGCCCTGTATGTGCCATTTTTTTTCTTTTCGCCCCTGCCCTTCAAAAAGTCTGTGCACGCCACTGTTTAATAGGTTGTTCCCTTTAACAAGCCCTACATGTATTAGTGCGCAAATTATTCAAACTTGCCAGAAGTTTTGGAATCAGTCCAGTAGATCGCCTCAGCTGGCTGCCACATAATCCTTTGGGGCAACTCCGACCGTCAAAATCTTGTCCACTAAAAGTGCTTGTTTTTTGTCGCTGCCAGGCTGAGATTGTTATTCTAAGAGCCTGACAACATTACAGAAATGATTCCTCTGGAGAAATACCTATTTGTTATATCATAAGATACTTTTCATCAGCAGAAACATATCTTGCTCTGAAATCTCAGAAATTGAGTTCTTACAGTTGTTGCCTCATCTAGATCTAACTTCTCGCGTGCAGGTCCTTGAGGTAAACTGTTAACGTCATGCTCCATATTGGACTCTTGTTTCCACTGTCGGCTTCCTGCAACGACCCACCTCTCATGAGATTTCAGAACGAGACTTCTTAAACGAGACTTTGTTTTCTGTTTCCAAAACGGATCTTATTATCTAATTAAAACTGCTGATGAACGAGCCCTCGCAGCCCACCCGCGTCAGCACATGCTGCCGTCGGGGCTTGTTCATGCGACACCTTCCATTGAGGAAGTTGTTCTTTTATAATTTGGTGGCCTGCTCCTGTCAGTATTAAATAATGTACACTTAAGCCAGAAGAACTCCCTTCAATCTACATAAAGAACAAATAAAGAGAGGACTTCACTGTGTCACCCTACAGACTCTTCAACAGAGGTTTGTATCCATTAGCAAGGCAGCACTGCCCTCTGGTGGAGAAAGCCTGTCCACTCAACAATGACAGCATTCCAGCTGTTCTTTCATCATGTAGCCATCTATTGGCCGATTTGGACCAAATTTGGCACAAAGCCTCATCGGGCCATGGAACACAATTCGCAAATGTGTTGTGGTAATCAGACTTTATTTGGCGAAGACATGCAAGACTGTCTGTTTTGAACATAATGTGCAGGAATTTGTTGTTTTGTATTTTGGGCATTTTTTGGACTATCACAATTCTTTTGATTACTTTCTGTCAGGAGGGTCAATAGATGCTTCATGCAAAGTTTGGTGCAAATCGGTCAAATCGACTAGGAGGAGTTCGAAAAAGTTTTTAATTTGTTGCGATATTGCAAATGGAGATTAACAATTATTAGCAATAATTTTACTAAGTTTTGTGTTAATCCGAGCAACTGATGTCGAGATATAAAAAACTTAAATTTAAAGAGCGCCACCTTGTGGTCATCGTCCAACATTTTGCACAGAGGCTTAGGGGCTCATGGGGAAGTAGTAACCTCAGTTTCATGTCATTCGAACACACCAATGTGAAAATATGCAACACTTCCTGTTTGAAATGAAATCTGCAGGAAGTTGTTATTTAATGACTTGAGTATTCTTCGGACTATCAAAATTCTTTCAGTAACTTTTTGTCAGGAGGATCCACAGATGCTGTGTGCAAAGTTTGGTGCAAATTGGTGAAATTGCCTGGGAGGAGTTTTTAGACGGAAATGGGCATGGCCTATATCACGTGATTTAGCACAATTCAGTGAATGTGTGGATATAAGGTTTTTGAAGGTGTGATAAAGTGTATGGGAGCTATAAGCCAAAAGGCACTTTCCTCGATTATAGCGCTTGATGGTGGAAGTCCATGATGACAATAGATTAATGTGAAACTCTCGCCAAAAAGCAACAGAGGCTTTATTTGTGATTGAAGATGAGTCAAACCTTCGCGTAAATGCATAATTACGAAGGAATAGGCACTTTTAAGATTTACCGAAGTTTCATTTTTGGGCAAGCTAATTTTCAATGGGGTACAGGGGCACTCTGACGTTAGCATCAAAATCTCTATTTTTAAAACACTAAGAAGACTCGACACAACATGAAACTTTGCTCTTAGTATCACCAGGGTCACCAGGGTCTCTACACAGAGTTTACTAAGAGATTAATACATTATTCGCCAGGTGTGACGTATATTCCAAGTTTGGTGAGTTTTGGGGTATGTTCAGGCAGTGAAAAATGCGATCATTTTGGACAAAGAAAAACTGAAGGAGGGTCAATAGATGCTTCATGCAAAGTTTGGTGCAAATCGGTCAAATCGACTAGGAGGAGTTCGAAAAAGTTTTTAATTTGTTGCGATATTGCAAATGGAGATTAACAATTATTAGCAATAATTTTACTAAGTTTTGTGTTAATCCGAGCAACTGATGTCGAGATATAAAAAACTTAAATTTAAAGAGCGCCACCTTGTGGTCATCGTTCAACATTTTGCACAGAGGCTTAGGGGCTCATGGGGAAGTAGTAACCTCAGTTTCATGTCATTCGAACACACCAATGTGAAAATATGCAACACTTCCTGTTTGAAATGAAATCTGCAGGAAGTTGTTATTTAATGACTTGAGTATTCTTCGGACTATCAAAATTCTTTCAGTAACTTTTTGTCAGGAGGATCCACAGATGCTGTGTGCAAAGTTTGGTGCAAATTGGTGAAATTGCCTGGGAGGAGTTTTTAGACGGAAATGGGCATGGCCTATATCACGTGATTTAGCACAATTCAGTGAATAACAAATAATATATAATCATTTGAAAAACAATAGGGACCTTGAAGGTTCTCTGCTCAGGTTATAATAAAAACGTCTCTGTTTTGCACGTTTACACATAGGTGTAGGGTGTATAGGTTTTTCAGCCAACCTCAAACTGAGGGTTATAAGAACTTTGTCATTTCAATGAATTTTGGCCCTTTTTGTTGTAACAAGAATTCAACTACTAATTTGCTGATGTTGCTGTAGATAACTAGCTAGCTAAGGCGACATAGTTTTTGGTTACTTGTGCATGACAGTCCAACATTATGACTTCAGTGTTGAAATCCAGCAGTTAAGTTGCTGCAGTGTGCACCATTTCTCTATAATGAAGCAATGTCTCTGCTTCCTTATAAGACCCACAGCTGTAGAGGACATATCGGAGTTGTCCCTTCACGTCTTTCTATATAAATGCCATCGACGATTACTGACAACATATGAGTTTCTTAAAGGGTTGTCGCATTTCATTTCAATTCTGGAGGTGATTTCCATCACTACCAACTGGCTTGCCCATAAAAAAGAAAATGTATTTAAACAGCTTGATAATACTGGTGGGGAATAGTAAATGTTTTTTGTTGTCATTTGGATGCAGTCAATCTTCAATGTTGATATCTACTATCTAAACATTTAGTCTAACAGCTCACCAATAGGATGCATAGTGTTGCTCCCGCCAAAGGCCGAGATTGACAGCGGTTGGCTGGTGACAAACTGTTCGGGTTTCAGTGATGCAAATACCTGAAGGGACCAATCGTTCAGCTTATAAGAGGCGTCATCCCACGTCGGATCCAAGCGTACGGGGCTCACATTAACAGAGGTATGAGCATTAGACACTCAGGTTGACACGTCTAGAGATGATGATGAATGATGATGATAATGATGTTGCTGTTTGTTTGCTGAATACCAATCAACAACAAATGATTTACATTTTTTTTTTAATATTGCAAAAAATACTCTCTGGATCATTTTACATAATTTATTCTTCTGCAGCCTTGATTATTGCAACAGTCTTAATACTTTATACTCACATCACAACTGTTGTAGCAGCTGTACAGGATTCTAATATCTTACGCTGATTTAAATCTTTTCTTTAACCATGATATTACAGGAAATTGGCTTTAACTATTTCACGCTTTTGTTAAGTGAAACTTCTCAGTTTGATAAGTGTCTATATAAAATGTTATAACTTGTGGTTTTGATATGCTGCCTTATGTGAAAATATCTGTAAATCAGACATCACTGATATGTTATCACAGCTATGCACATTATTCAGTATGCTGAGTTATATTTTTTAGTTTAACACCTGAAATGAATAATTAAACAAAAATACAAATGAATGAAACCAGGAATACAGCTTTTAGTCAAATCCTCTATTTCAAGAATGTGTTTTAAAGTAATGAAAAGGATTTGAATGAAGCAGTGAACTGTTTGCTGAGCTGCCTGATCAACCTCATGAATTTAAGCTACACAGCAGTGGTATGGATAGATTACATGATTGTGTCCACAGAGTTTAATGCCAAAATTATAGCATCCCTTTATGGACACTGATTATAGAGGGGCAGGGGCTCAAAGTCAGAAAAGCATTATCTTTAATTTATCTTAAATTATCTTAATTTTTTCAGGCCTTAATAACACAACATGTAGATTAATTAATGTCAAATTAATAAACAAAGTACTTATAGAAAGCTAACTACTTAGCTGTGTATCCTGTGTAGCTGTGAGTGATATGCAATTGCTATTTATTTTGTGTCAACATGATTTTATTCACATTATCATAATACCGAGGTTTAGAAGACATGCAATTCAGCTGCAATTCTTAAAAAGCAATAAAACACTGGTTTATTATTAGGCTATTTATTGGAGGGCAAACTAGAAATACAGGCTACACATCTAAAAATGTGACAAAACCAAGAAATGACTACTGTGACTGTTAGCAGGAACAGCAATGTTTACAACAGAAAAGTTGCAGTAAACTTAATATCTGAAAGAAGTTTAAGATTTGTGACAAGATAAACAGCCGACACAGACAGCTGTCAGATTATTTTTAACTCTCATTAACCAGCAGTTAACCAGGAAGTTATGTTCATGGATTTATAACTCACAAAGGTTCAAGTCGCTCCACAGTCACGTCTCATCTACGTGCATGGTGGAGTTCTGATGAGGCTTCTCCCTCTCTCCCTCTCTCCCTCTCTCCCTCTCTCTCTCTCTCCCTCTCCCTCTCCCTCTCCCTCTCTCTCTCTCTCTCTCTCTCTCTCTCTCTCTCTATCTATCTATTTTGGGCCAAGCTAAGGCGATCTACCTAAGTCAATTAGTTAGAAAACTCTCTGAATGTCGATGCACCTACCTTATTTATTAGAATGGTGAAGGCCAGAATACATGTTAATGTCAGTTTTTACAGAACCACAAATAATGTGGAAGAGTTTTCCAACATATGGAGCCTTAACAATGTTTTATGTTCTGTTGTAGAGAATGAGTTGATATTTGGATTCGTTTTGAGTTAAATCATGTTTTGTATTTGTTGTTGTTTATTTATTCATTCTTTTTTATTTTATGTTATTGCATTAATATTTTATTTCCGTTTTGAAAATGCAGAGTCATTGTATTTACAATAATTGTGTTAAGCATATAAAAAGGTCTCTCTCTCAATTCAATTCAATTCGCTATATTTGCATGAATGTCACAGAGACTATGTTGCTAAAGCATAAAGAGTCAATTAAACAGGACAAAAATACACTTCATAAGTTAATATATACATATATAAATAAAGTAAAATTTAAGAAAAATAAAATAAGAAAATAATTGTGTGTGTGTGTGTGTTCGTGTGCATGTTTCTGTGTGTGTGTGTGTGTGTGTGTGTGTGTGTGTATAAAATAATAAACAATAATAAAATAATAAGTGATAGTGAGAATAATGATAGTATCAATAAACAGAAATAAATGAGTCATTACAGTCTTACATTGAAACATTTCTTAATGTGTGACATGCAGTGACATATTCTCCTGCTAGTTCTACAGCAGACCTGTCTTCTCCCAGAAGGATTGGGATTAATTTGTCTCGTTGGAGAGTGAGGAAGTCGGGGATTTTTTCTTTAAATTTGGGAAATAATTCTTCTCTAATTTCTTTTATTTGGGACAATTTGTGAGAAAGGGAGTTTCTGTCTCTACTTCTCCAGTGTCACAGTGCATACAGGTTCTTTTTGATCTTTCTAGCCATTCTCTTTTATGTCGACCAGTTTCAATGGCAAGTTTATGGTCACTGAGTCTATATTTTGTAAGGGTTTGTGTTTTTTTTTTCATTTTTTTTTATGTGGGTTAAATATTGGGCCAATTGGAATTCTCTGTCCCGTAAATTATAACATTCTAATTTATTGATTGTTTGAGTTTCTGTTTTCCATTGTTGGCAATATTTTTGTTTATTATCTGTGTCGATTTGTTGTATTTGTGAGTATGGAATTATTTTTGTGGTGTCATTTTGACTTGTCAATCGGATTTCCTCATTTGTCCCATTCCAGGTATTATTATCTGGGTTCAGACAGCCTCTCTCTCTCTCCTCTGTGAGAGACAGAGCAGAGCAGCGGACAGAGAAGTGGCTTTAGACTCAACACATTGACAACACCATATTATAACCCTGGCATTTTTATACTGCCATGTTTTTTCACATCCCTATGCACAAAAGGAATTTATTTATTCATTAAAAAAACACACAAAAAGGGCACTTTTTAATACGAGGTAAAAAAGGGGCAGAGGCTCAGGCAACCCTTGGGCCTTATGTGTGCACGTGCCTGCTTCCACTTAATTTCGGAAAAGTAAAGTAATATTCTAATTTCTTCAGGCTTGTCATTTCAAGTCTCGGGGCCCTGACAACAAAATCTCTTTACCCTTTTGTTTTCAGCCTGGACTCCAGAAGAGACAGAAGCTCGAGGAGCTGAAAGTGTACACAGGTTCATAAGGGATTAAAAGGTCAGAATTGTGGTCTGGAGCTGGGCCTTTTGCAGCTTTAGTGATGAATAAGATCTTAAAATCAATTCTGAAACAGGGAACCAAAGTAAAAAGGCTAAAACAGGTGTGATGTGTTCCTTCTTTGCAAAACCACAGACAAATTAAACTTTACATTTAACTGACAACTGACAGTTTCTCTCTTGTCAACACTGTGCGCTTGCTCTGGTTAGGTTTAGGCAAAAAACACAATGTTTTGGCTTGAAATACCTGGCTGGATAGTTTCCCAGGGTAAAATATCTAGTAGTTTCATGCTTACAAATTGTAGCACCGCAGACTCGAACTGTGTTCACTGGCTTGGCAGCCTGCTCACCTGTAAATCCACAACTGTCTACTTCAACTCCCGATATAAAAGTCAGTTAATAAACATGTAAAGTGAACGTGATCTGACACGTGTTTTGTAGAAATGTCGATATGGTTGGCAGAGACGCTAAATGATAACATTTTTATCGGCGACTGGGTTGCTTTACTTTTAATCAAGTACCTTTAAAAGACAGTATCAATCCAGTTATTATGTTCTTTCAAAACATTAATTATTTCAATATAGTAATAGAATTAATTAATTATTGATATTTATTCAATGTTTCTCTCTCTCTCATCCTGACTAGGCTGAGATTAACCCTCTGCACGATGGAAAACCAGACTTTGAGATCGGATATTCTTCTCCTGGAGGGGTTAAAAGTCACCCCCCAGTCCTCCACTCCTGCCTTCATCCTCCTCCTCCTCATTTACATCTTCATCATGGTGACCAACATCGGCCTGGTTGTCCTGATCGCCATGGAGAGGAGCCTCCACCAGCCCATGTATCTGCTCTTCTGCAACATGAGTATTAATGATATTTTTGGTGCCTCGACCATCATCCCTCGCCTGCTGAGTGACATTTTCATCCCAAGCGCAGACCGCTACATTCATTACAGCGATTGTGTCATTCAGGCTTTTTGTGCTCACTTTCATGCGAGTGCCTCTCACACAGTACTCATGATCATGACTTTTGATCGATATGTGGCCATCTGCAATCCCCTGCGATACGCCACCATCATGACCAAGAAGATGATGTTGACGCTGTCGCTGTCAGCCTGGATGGTGTCGTTAGTGATGGTGTTGATCCTCGTGGGCCTCAGCGTCCGCCTGTCACGCTGCAGGTGGGTCATATTCAACCCATTCTGCGACAACGCCTCCTTGTTCAAGCTGTCCTGTGAGAGCGTCCTCATCAATAACATCTACGGCCTTGGCTACACGGTGGTTCTGCTGGGCTCCTCCATCACCAGTGTCACTCTTACCTACCTGAAGATCGCTGCAGTGTGTGTGTTCAGTAAAAACAAGACTCTGAACAGCAAAGCGCTGCAGACCTGTGCAACCCACCTGGCTGTGTACATCATCATGTTTGTGTCGGGGATCATCATCATCATCCTCCATCGCTTCGAGAACATTTCAGATCACAGGAAGCTGGCGTCCATCTTGTTCCATGTGGTCCCTCCGGCTCTTAATGCAGTTATTTATGGACTGCAAATCAAAGCAGTCAGACAAAAGATTTTCATCATGTTTACAGAGAATACAATGACTGTGAAATGAGTCAATGCTGAATTAAGTGTAAATAACTGTAATTAAATAGTGCCACTGAAATGGTCAGTCATGCAATTAAAAAAATACTCTCTCTCACTTTTAGATGTCATGCATTTATCCAAAACTGAAACAATGCAGGCCTGAGTCCTGGCTTGGAAACTAATAGCCCAAAATGGCTGCTTCATCTGCTAGTACCACTAGCAAACACAAATGTAGTCTCCTTAATAACTCTACCAAAACCTCAAACTCCCTCATGCTGAGGTAGTTTTAGCTTCAGGTGTTGGTCTACAACATAAATTACACTGCCAATACAGTCTGCTACCACACTGAAGTCTATACTGATGTCATTAGCGTGCTAATGTGCGTGCTGGAATGTTAATGCTCTAATCATAATTAGCGCCACAGCTTGCTTATTATGAACAGTATTAAAACCATAAACACATATTTACCATCTGCAGATCCTCAACCAGCCAGTGCTGTTTCTTCGTTAATTGGATGTTGTTAGCCAACTATGTGAACATAGCTGGCACTTGATTTGCTTTGTGTCTGCTGCTCACCCCGTGCTGTTAGCTCCACAACTTGGCTAAAAATTGGGTTAATAAACATCAGACCAGTTGCTACTTACCTGGATAAGTAGAGAAAGATTCCAGGCACAAATAAATAACACAACAAAAAGCTGAGCGGTTTAAATAATGAAGAAGAAACAGCTGCTAACTAAACCAGGTCTAAACAGTTCATAACAGTTCTGGGAGTCCTAGTAGAATACCGTATTGACCCGAATACAGGACAAGGTTTTTTTCGATGAAAATTATGTGTAAAAGTGGGGTCGTCTTATAATCGGGGTCTAACCGTTGACACATGCTGATAGTTGTCTGGGTTGCTAATGGCAGAGGGTGCCAGCTTATTGTAGAGACGTCACTGACACTGTGGCTGGGGTTATCTGTCAATCACAGCGGAGAAGAAGTGACAGGAGATGAAAAATGGAGAGACGCTGTGATTTTTTTACGGAGCAAAGTGGATCAAAAGTGGGGCAAGTTAACAGACATCTGAGGCGGAGCTATGATGCTAATTTTAAGATAATGGTGGTCAATGCAGCAGAGGCGCCAAACAACTGTCAGCCAGCCAAGAAATATGGAGCTATGGAGTGTAACGTCCGAAGATGGTCGGTCCAAAAAGACGGTCTGAAAACGCTAACAGTAAGAGAAAAGCTTATCGTGGTCCTCTAAGCGGCCGCTTCCAAGAGACTGACAGGAGGGTATGTGAGTGTGTTACTGAGAAACAAATTTTGGTTATGTTATGCCCTACGCTAGGGGAAGAGGGGCACAATATAAATGAAGCAGAGAATGGTGTTTTGCAACCAGAAAAGTTATAATTTATTGTTCACAGCTCATATGACACAAAGGGCGCTGTACCAGAATGGTGGACACAGTAAAAACAAAATAACCAGAAAACAAGGTGAAGCGTTTCTTCGGGGTGAACCAAGGCCAAAATAATAAACAAAATAGACTGTCTTCTCGACCAGACTAACTTGCCCTGTGAGGGAAAAACGAAAGAACAAATAAAAGTACAAGGGCTAAACCTAACTCTCTAACTAACAAAAAAACAGGAGAAAAAGGGATCAAAATAAATGGCAGTTGAACCCTTACTGCTTCCTAACAAAAATATATATTATATACAAAAAGTGCTATATACAAAGTGAGTATTTAAGACTAGTGTTGAAACACAGCAAAAATAGTTAGCACCATTCAGTACTAACACACTCACACACAGGATAACACAAAAACTAGACAATTCGAAAAACCACTCAGATACACAGCTCACACAAGGAGGAAAGTCACACCACACAGTGACAGCCCTCGAATGTGGTCTGAAGAGCACTGCTATTTCAAACGGACCGCTCCTTGACAGTTCGTCAGGCTCATTGGCTGCAGCTGCTGATGACCAATGGCTGGCGGCAGGAGGCAGGACCTGTAGATTAAGCAAAGATGGTATGGTGGAAAACAGGAGCGCTCACTCGGGCCTAAATAACAAAGAATATCGGCTGGGGGCCGTAACAGGTTATCAGAGTCTTTTTCTGAAGATTAGTCTTGAAAAGAGGGGTCGTCTTATAATCAGGGTCGTCCTATATTCGGGTCACTACGGTAGGTTTTTTCAAAAAAACGCACAGTATTTCTCATATGGTGAATTGCTGAGGCATCCCTTTTCACAGTGTTTTCAGTGCGAGAGACTAACTCTCTCTGTGTGGACTTTTTACACCCACAAAAATGCTTCCTTAATCAACAAACGAAAGGCAATCCAACCCAATGTCAAACTTCATCAAGCTGAAGAAGTTTTAGCTTCAGATGTTGGCTTATAACACCAATTACACTGCCAATACAGTCTGCTACCACACTGAAAGCTATACTTATGTCATAGGCATGCTAATTACGATTAGCTCGCTAACATGCTAATCCTCGCGCTAGCATGCTTATACGCTAATCGCAGTTATCCAGGAGCGGTAGATTCTTGCAAATCAAATTAGGGCCGCTGGGTGGAGCCACAGACAACTGACCTGTATCTGATTCTACTGTCAGATCATTATGACATTTTTAGCAAATATAACAAAAAAATTGTCACACTCTACTGCTTTAATGTTTTAATAAGGTGTTAATTTATTAAACATAAATAAACAATAATTTGAACTATAAATAGGTCAACATGTAGAGAGTTGTGTCAGCTCAACACTCTGCATAGAGAGCTGAAGTCACGCCACTCCTCGTATGACCCGTCAGATTTTAAAAAGAAAGAGGTGTGGTTTATTAAAGCTGCTCAGAAAAAAGTGTCCACACTGTAAAAAAACAAAACAAAACAGAATAACAAAAAGTCACTTGCAATCAACATATGCTCACACTTCAGATGGTAAATGTCAAACTTTTGATATGAAGATGCCGACCACATTGTCACCACCATGCAGATTCAGAAGATGCACTATGTGTTCTAGATTGGCTTTTGGTTGGACCCCAATGCAGAGATTGGAGACAGAAGTGAAGTCCAAACATTTTCATTTTAGAAAATACTATGCAGCAGGGATCAAGGAGGTCAGGCCGGCTGGATGGTGAGGAACGATGGCAGCGAGGAGCAGTGGCGGTTCTAGACCAGTTTTAATAGGGGGGCCAGGTTGGGGCCGGCTTTTTTGTTAGGGGGCACATACAACCCGGAAAAAAAGATAAATCCCTCATTCAGACAAAACAGTGTTTACAATTTCAGCAATTTTGATTGGGTAGTAAACTGCTGAGACACTTCATTTCTGACTTTCCCTTCAAAACAAAATCATTGCAAGAAATCTGTCATTGTATTATTGATGCAGACTCCCTGTCAGGGGGGCCACAGGGGGGTCTAGACTCAGAGTTACAGGGGCACTGGCCCCTCTTGGCCCCCCCTAGAACCGCCCCTGGCAAGGAGAGGTGACGCAGGTGAGACTGCAGGTTGAGCAGAGAAACGCTGAGGGATCTGTGACACTACATGTTTATTTACATTAATAACTGTACACCGTATGTTCCGTAATTTATGTAGCATGAAGTTTACAAACTTTAATTTCATTAAGCAGCCCTGTGTTATGTAATGATGAGTAAATGACTTTGTACCTTGAGTTACAACCGAGCAAACATGAACCAGAAAATAAAATATCCCACTCTTCATGGGAAAGTGCAATGACTGACTGTCAGCTCTGTTTCTGTCTGTTATTCAGACAGCTGGGGACGATGTCAAACAGTGGGAGTCGACTGAAGTCAGGAATGAGATCCATGATGTCCTCACAAAAATAAAACATCTCCAAAAAAAACAATAAGAGGTTAATGAATCTCGAGGGGAACGACTACAGTGAGTCTGCATTCCTATTCATCTTGATTCCAACGGAGGGCACCGTCTATATTGTGATTGGACAATAGACGACAAGTCACAATTGTGGTTGTCAACTGACTGACTGACGACTGACTGATAAAAGCCTGTCGTCTGTTCAACACCAAACATAACGTCTCAGCTGTTCCCATGAGGCTAATAAACAGGTTGTCATTCATAAATATTCATTATAATTAATTCTCAAAAGTTAGTTTCATCTGTAAAACAGAAAATAAGTGAACATGTTCAACTCTGTTTAATGTTTCGATTCTGTTGCCCAGTTTGTGGCCCCTCGCTTCGATTGTATAAGTCAGTGTGTCTCTCCGGAAAGCAATTCATAATTTTAGCAACAAGGAGAAAGAGTACCCAAAAGCAAAACACCAAGGAGGCAGGCAGGATTAAGAACAGAAGGTGAGCTTTATTTCACAAAAAGCTGAGTAATCCAAAAACAACCAAGAGGCGTTCATCCCAGAAATGGACAAAATCTAAAACAAAGTATCAACCAAGAGGAGCAAAGTACAACTCTGGAAAAAAACAGGGACAAAAAACAGACACTTTTCATGTTTGATGAGAAAAAAATTATAAACTTAAAATCCATCTGAGATGGAAAAAATTTGACAAACAGGTCTGTATTTCTTTAGACTGCAGCCCGTAGATGATGGGGTTCAGGCTGCCGGGAACAACATTGAAGAGAATGGCTGAAATCTTCCTGTATTCTGTATACTGAGGGAAACGATGGAGGGCGATGAGGATCATCCCACTGACCAACATGATCAGATACAGGCACAGGTGAGTGCCGCAGGTCTTTAAAGCTTTACTGTTTAAAGACTTGTTCTTACTCATCACACAGGCCACTGTGATTTTAGAGTAGGTGAGGATGATGCTGCCGATAGAGGACGAGAGCAGGACGACGGTGAACACGAGGCCATACACGTTATTGATGAACACATTCTCACAGGAGAGTTTAAACAAGGAGGCATTGTCACAGTAAGGATTCATGATCATCGTCCTGCATCGGTTCAGCCGCATGGTCAGACCGAGAAGAATCCCGACCAGAACAAAGGCCACTCCCCAGGCAGAAACTGTCAGCTTGATCACCATTCTGTCCGTCATGATGGTTGAATATCGCAGAGGATCACAGATGGCCACGTATCTGTCGAAGGCCATAATCATGAGCACAGTGTGTGCGTTGGTGCTGAACATATGTGTGGTGAAAGCTTGCATCAGGCACTCATAGTAGTGAATGAGGCGCTCAGAGGGCGGCACCAGGATGTCAGCGAGCACCCGAGGAACCAGCAGAGAGTTTCCCATCACGTCATTGATTGACAGGTTACAGAAGAGGAGATACATGGGCTGGTGGAGGTTTCTCTCCTTCCAGATCAACACCAGAATGCCCACATTGGCAGTTAGGATGAACACGTAGGTCACAAGCAGGAAGATGAACATCGGATACTTGTTGGTTCTGGTGACTCTTAACCCCTCGAGTTGGAGCGTGAGGCTGTTGTACGTCAAGTTTTCCATCTCAGTTTCGTTCTGAAAAGATGATGGGAACAATTCATCAATAAAACCGTCATGAAACAGTAACAGCCTTTAAGATGCTACTCATGAATAATGTCAATACTTTTTAGCTTCTTACAAAAATAAAAATACTCAAGTATCAAGAGTAAAGTACTATTTTATTGTCTTTTTACATGTAAGTCTAAAGCTTGAAACAAACAACAACAGAAAATCCCTTAAAAATTGTATTTCAATCATTCCCATCTGAATGTATAACATAAGTATAACAATTAAATAACTTAGTCTACTTAAATAAAGTTAACGTAATTCTCCAAGTATTATAAATAAGTAATAAGTAATCTTTATACTCTTGAGTATCATCTAATCTTACATGTGATCAAAATACATGAAGTATAAGTCTGTGTTTTAGGGAGACTATGATCTTGATGAATTATTTTATCTCATTGTTATTTTATAAGTATATATTTATGTCTTTATTGACAAGCAAAGAAAATAATTTTGCTGTTATGTTACTTTTGAAATGTAATGTCCTTTAGGTAAAAGGAAACTGTCAACAAGTCATCAGTTGGAAAAACATGCAAAAACTGTTGTTTTTTCCCGCCTTGCGATGTTTGAACTGAAATTTGTTACTTTTAAAGATTAAAAAAGCAAACATATTCAATACTGAAGAGGGAGCCTGTTGAATGTCTAGTTTTCCATCAGTCCATCCAGAAATAGAAGAGAGAGAGAAAGGGAAAGACATCATGAATTACACACGTACGCAAATAAACAATACACATTTCTAAAAAGGACAAATAAGAAGCTATTTAGACCAAAAATATGAAGGTGATTTTAACCTTTCAGTCAGAACAGGAGGCCAACAAAGAAGTCATTATTTACAATCAAAACACAGACCCAAATGCACCATTACATATAGGAAGGTATTAGTAAATGTAATTAGTAGCAGTAGTGAAGTTTAACAAGCGGAAAAGAAGAGGAAGTAATGATGAAAGGAAAAGACAGAAATCATGTTTGTAGATTTAACGAGACTCAAACCGTTAAACGAGAACCCTTCAAACATTAAGTCATTCACATGTTGACGTTTCCTCACAAACACAAAGTCTAAACACTTACTAAGAGAAAAGTGACAGTGCCTTAATATAAAGTGACAGTGCTGTTGCAGTCTGTCTGTTATGATACCAGCTGTACCGAGTCACATAAAGAAATCAGCTGAGCTCAGTTGTAACCAACAGTGATAACCTTGACTCACATCAGGTCTTCTCTTAACATGCTGCTCATGTGAGCTTGTTTTATGAGCGCTGTTTTCTCTGAGGAAACTTTCATAATGACCTCATAAAACATTACCTAATGATTGTGGGCTTTATGGAAACGGTATCGATGTTATCCACAACAACAACATGTTTTAGAGACGAGACAGTCCCTGTGAACTTGAACGTGAAAAGCTTCTCATCTTCTCGCACTCAATTGAAGAACTCACCCAGCAGGTTGGTTTGGTCTTACAGGGATTGTTAGAGAATAAACTGTTTTTCAAGCCAGAGAAGTGCAAGTTTCATCCCAAACGGTGAACTTCCTGGGCTATGGTGCGGCATGGGGCAGCTCTAACTGGATCCTGCCAAAACAAAAGCAGTGAAGGAATGGCTCACACCAACTTCCCATCGACAGCTACCACGTTTCCTGGGTTTTGCCAGTTTCCATAGGAGATAGAGATTCTTTACTACAGTAGAGTGGCCGCCCCCTCAACCAGCTTACTTCTACCTGTATCTCCTTCACTTTGTCCTCTGAGAATGAGTCAGGCTTTCTTAGTATCAAGAGGCAGTTCACAAATGGCCCAGTTCTCAAGCACCAAAATCCTGAACAGTTCTTGGTTGAGGTTGATGCCTTTGATTCTGGGGTAGAAGTGGTCCTCACCTAACATGGCATCACTTCCAAAGGACTCCACTCCTGTTCTTCTCACGGCACCTCTCTCCAGCAGAGAAGAATATAACGACGTCGGTAATTAGCGTTAGCGGTGATTCTGGCCCTCCAAGAGTTGCGTCACTGACTGGAGGGTTCCTAACAACCCTTTGTCATGTAGATCGACCACCAGTCCTGCTTCTATCAATGCCTCCCGAGACGACTGAACTCCGTGCAGGCCCACTGGTCCATTTACTTGAGCCGATTCAACTATTGAGAGTGAGGAGTCACGTGCTGATTTGGGTTGATTTGGGCGGGGTCTGAGCCGGTCGGCCATGACGGTAGGAGACGCTATCGGTTGTCAGGGGCAACACCTGCAGAACTTCACGGTGGCGCGACTAAACAGTCCAGAGCTCTTTAATTTTTGCGCATTTATTATTTCGGCGAGACAGAGACGGATCTACGAATACGAGAAAGAAAAGGAAGAAAGTAAAGCAATGCAAAAAGATAAAGCGAAAGAAAAGGGACCTTACAGGAAAAAGCTCTCACCAAGCGCATAACAGCGGTATTTGGAGAAGCTCTCGGACATCCAAAATATCGACCCATACCAGCTCCCTGCAGCGGAATGGCACAGAGACCTGGACCATTTACCTCCATGCACATACATGGACATCGTCAGTTACCTTGTTTTTGGTGTAAGTTACTACACAATGCAGGAGTTTAAAAGCCACAAGTCTTTGGAAAGTAACGAGACTTTCTGCTGTGGCTGGGTGCAGGACTTGGCCATCTACAAGCCTCCAGGTGGTGAAAACAGTGTTGTACTGGCAAAAAGACATTTTTGTTTTCCATATGTATCGTGTGAGGTACTGGAGCAGTTTTTAACGCAGCAGTGACTTCCAGGCATGGTAACACAATGCGGAATTGTAAAAACCTCCTCTACTACCGAGTTAAGAACACACGTAAACAATCGTGTTTTGCCGCCGGCATCCTGCCATCATGGCGGAGAGGGGGAAGATCCCGCGATATCGAGGGAGGGGCTCTGTACCATGACGACAACTCCTCACTCTCAATACCCTGTCCTACCACCATGACTTCCGAAATGGCAAGCCTAATGCCCTATCCAGGCTCTACTCCCTGGATCCATCACCCTCAGGCCCTGAACCCTTCATGCCCTCTTTCCGGATTGTTGGGGCAGACACCTGGGAGATAGAGACACTGGTGAGGGAGGCTCAGCAGGTCTCTCCAGATTCTGGTTTTGGATTGAGTATTCACCAAATCCCTCACTTGGCAGCCATCGGCACGACTCCCTTCATGGCAACTTCAGGTTTTCAACCCCGTCTGTTTCAATCTCAAGAAGCTGAAGCTGCTTTCTCCTCTATTCAAGTCTACTTAACCTGTTGTAAGGAGGTCTGGCAAACCACACATGCCACCCTGACTCGCTCCTCTTGGTGCATCCAATGCCTGGTGGACCTATGTGGTTCCCCTGCTCCCCAGTACCAGCCTAGACAGAAGGTGTAGCCCTCCTCCTGGGACTTGCTTCCCCCGGATCCATCCTTTATTCCACATCTCTCAGCTGAAGCCTATGTCCATGAGCGTCCTGCGTGGCTCTGTTGTAAAGCTGCACCAGTGTGTGTCTAATCATACAGCACTCCGGTGCTGCAGATCCAAAAGAGACATGATGGTACGCATCATGACGTTGATATCTGTGTGCTTTGTTTCAATATGTTTTCCCTGGTGTCCAGCTGTTATCCGTCAACTGTTCACAATCACATAGATAGTTATAATGTGTTGTGACTGAGACTCTGACGCACCATACATCCTGGAAAGTGACAAAGTTAAGTTTTTCACTCTAAATTATATATATACATAGTCACCATCTGTAAACAGCAGACCCTGTCTGGCTTTTTCATATCCCAGTGAGGGATGGTTGGGAGGGCTAATCATCGCCATGATTTTTTTCAATGCAAGTTGCCAGAGACTACAACAACACAATAGTGGAAGGAGACAAAGTCGCAGCGGGTTAAAGTTTTTTTGCTCTGAATCGTGTGACGTAATTGTCGCTTTCAACTGTGGGAGCAGCCTGGCTCTGCTGCTGGGGACAGATGCTGTTTAATGGGCAGAAATGTGATGAAGAGTTGGTAGGACAGACAGACACTTTTCAACGTATTACTGTGGTATTTTTTCCTCGTAAGTTGCCAAAAACACTACCAGTTACTACGTTACTGTTGTTTGGTCATGTAATGTTACATATACATTTAGGGCATGTAGCAGACGCTTTTACAGTAATTCATTCATACATACATACATACATACATACATACATACACACACTGATGGCGGTGGTTGCCATGCAAGGTGCCAACAGCACATTGGGAGCAGTTTGGGGTTCAGTATTTTGCCTAAGGACACTTCGACATGCAGACCAGGTGAATCAAACTAGCGGCCTCCCAATAACAAGACACTGGCTTTAACCCTAAGCCACATTGCTTTGTGGGTTAAAGTGTGGGACCTGTGAAGGATCAGTTTAGCTGTCAGGCTATGAACACCGTCAAATCAACACACTCCTGATCTACGCCTGCAGCTGTTCCATTCACACAAACACTGGCTCGTCTCTGCTGCAGCTCTAATACTACCTCCTTGTGTTAAAGTGACAGAGGCAGAGAGGGGGGACAGTTTTGTTTCACCTCAGATTGCTACTGGAGGTAGTATCAGTGCCGCATTGTCACATTTTAGATTATGTAAGTAAACAACTAAACACAATCTGCCACAATCTAAAACTACTGAAACATAAAAGGACCTTCTGTAAATCTGTAAATACACTGAGTGGTGATTTCTTCTTTAGAGGGGACCGGACTACTTGGACAAACAGGTATGAAAAACTTGTGAACTGAAAAAAAATAAAAATAAAAATCACGTATATATTAAACACTGACAAACATACTTTTATTACCATTTAGAAAGAAATATGACATATATGCCTCTCTATCAAGAGAGACACTGCCATATAGGTAACCCTTCAGGTAAAATACATAATTAATATGATAATATATAACATATATGATAATACCCATACATTTGTACAAATACATGTGTTATATGTATGATGTATGGATATTTATATGACATTTCCATAATAAACATTCAGATCTATATAGGCTGGACATATCTGTCTATAGATGAAATTGTTCCAATTTCTAATAGTTATGTAGTTGTATCACTCTTTCATTTACATTTCAGTATTGCTCTTAGTCAGTACATAATCAGTGAAAAAAATTATAAATTCATTATTATATTTTAAAGGCGCACTTTGTAGTTTTTGGTAAGAAGTGTTAATGAGAAGAGAAAGTAAATATTTCGTTACTGTCTAAGCCAACTAAATAAACAAACTCTTTGTTTTCATGACTGAATAAACTGAATAAACCAACTGACCTTGAAGAACAACGCAATTTATACTGTTTTATCTTGTTTATATGTGGAAGACCCTGCCACCTTTCTAGCTTCAAACTGTGTTCTGAGACCTTATTAAATATGAAATATTACCTCATTTATATTAAAAAAATCAAATTCTAAGTTTTCAATTCTTCTCAAAAACTTCATACAGCACCTTTAAAGTCTGACTTTTCTCCTAAAATAGAAAGTGTTTGGAATCACACAGAAAACTGAATATTGTTTACATCCAGGGCTCCATGCAACTGATTTACAGTAACTTGGTTATAATGGGAAATGTAAGGCAGCATCAGGAGGCAGAACGCAGAGTAAACCTTTGAAAGAGACTAATCATGATTTCTACTCTGAACATCAAACTTCAGAGAGAAAAATAAAAAAAAAAACAGTGCAGTATTCAGCATTATAATGCGATATACAGTAAGGCAATTTAGTTTAAATTTTAAGTTTACACACTAACTTTAGCCTTTTCAGCTTGTAATGATGGCATCACTGGTTTGGATCTGAATAATCTCGACAAGGATTTGCAGATTTCTGCAGACTGGACTCCATAAATAATGGGGTTGAGGCTGCCAGGGATGATATGAAACAGAATGGCAGCAAATTTTCTGTAGTCTGAGTACTGAGGGAAGCGATGCAGAATAATGACAATAAATCCACTGATCAACATTATAAGATACACAACCAGATGAGTGCTGCAGGTCTTCAAGGCTTTACTGTTCAAAGATTTGTTCTTACTGGTCAGACAGACGACTGTAATCTTTGTGTAAGTGAGAACCATTGTGCCTATAGAAGAGGTGAGCAAGGCAATAGTGAAAGTGAGGCCATAGATATTATTAATGAACACATTGTCACAGGAGAGTTTGAACAAAGAAGCATTGTCACAGTACGGATTCATGATCATCGTCCTGCATCGGTTCAGCCGTATGGTCAGGCCGAGAAGAATGCCGACCAAAACAAAGGCCACTCCCCAGGCAGAAACTGTCAGCTTGATCACCATTTTGTTGGTCATTATGGCAGCATAGCGCAGAGGATTACAGATGGCCACATATCTGTCAAAGGCCATAATCATGAGCACTGTGTGAGAAGCAGTACCAAAGATGTGTGTGGAAAAAGCTTGAAGAACACATTCGTGATAACTGATTATGAGCTCAGAGGGAAGCAGCAAAATATCTGAGAGCAAACGAGGCACCATGATTGAATTTCCAATAATGTCATTAAATGGCAGGTTGCAAAACAGGAGATACATCGGCTGGTGAAGGCTCTTGTCAATTAAAACTAGAAATGCAATGCCTGCATTCGCAAGCATGATAAAAATATAAGAGACAAAGAATAAGAGAAAGGTGGGGAAGACAAAGTCCTTGGAGATGTTCAGTCCCTCCAGCTTCAGTGTGAAGCTGTTGAATGTGTAGTTTTCCATCAACCTGCAATAACAAAGATCAGGGATCACTGATATGTTCAATAACAAACCATAAACAATATAGACAGTGTACAATTTTTTACAAAATAATGTAGTTAAAAAGAACCAGCAAAAAACTACAAAGAGATTATTACAAATGTTTTTGAGTTCGATTCAAAATAGTCAAAAGTCTGTTTTTCATTAATACCTTTTTTGAGTCCTCCGGTTCAGCAGCATTCAGTCTTTTCTCTCTTGTGTCTTTGTTGGCAGTTAACAGCCAGCAAAGGAAACTTCTCTTTGTCGCAGTTTTATATAGTCAGTTTTTTGTCAGGGGACTAACTTGAGACAGACCTCATGATGGCTGATGTCATGATGTTTTGTGGTAAGGGTTATCATTCTGTTGGCAGGGTGCAGTATGCAACAGCTTGTTGTGATGATGTGATACAATTAAAAGAAATAATGAGGCAGCATGAATTTTTTCACATCACACACACACACACACACACACACACACACACACACACAAATAAATTGGTTTAGCCACCAATTCTGGGTAGTTGTCAGCTGGGCTGCTGAGTAACTATTGTTACTAAGTTGGGTTTATCCAACACAGCAAGATATTTTGAAACTTAATCCAAAGTTGGTTCATAGTTTAGCAAAAAGTGTCTACCTGTCCGTTTGTTATTTGCATGTCTCATGAACTGTTCAATTGATCTTCTTCAAAATCGTCAACTGGCATTGTAGAATTTAGTGTCATTTGTACACTGTCAATATCAATACATTTTGAGTAAAAAGCTAACTTTGCTTAAAATGCTTTGGCTTCATGGCCCTGCAGACATTTTTTTTTTTTTATGGCCCTGCAGACATTCTCCATGAGATCACTCATGTGATCTCATGGAGAAATAGATTTAAACAAAATGGAGATTAGTGTGATGGGACTGCCGTAGTGTTGCAGTGACAATGAGCAAAAACAGAAGGTTAAATGAGATTCCATGAGTGGGGAGACGTGGTCAGCACAGTTTTTTTTAATTGAACAGCGAGAACTGGAGATGAAATTTTAAGTTTCTGTCAACAGTAGCATGTTTACTGTTGCTTGGCAGCGATGTGAGCTCGGGGAAACCTCTCTCAATGAAGTTATTATACCTAAAGTTCAGTAACTGGACCATGCCACTTTACCTTGCTGATTTGCCATCTGGACCTGTCTAATTGAACCATCTTTGTCTCATCAACCCAACCACCTGTGTTCATTAACTCAACCACCTGTGTCGCCCTGATTCAATCACCCGCGCAACCCTATATAGGCAAGCCTAATAATTTCTTTCAAGTTTGTCTCATGTTCTAACATTTGTTTGAACTTAGACATTTATAAAATCATGTATAAAAACTTGGATCACAAGCTGATTCCTAACCCTTCAAACAATGATCATCCGTCAAATCTCCTCCATCCGTGATAATCTCCACAGGCCTGGTGGCAGCCAGACAGCCACCAGGCCTCGCTCTGTAGTTCCGCAGCACAAGTTCCCCGATCCCCCCCCAAGCCAGCCCCTCCCCCCACCTGCCAACATGCCACTGTCCACATCCTCATCCATGGTTTCACTTTCGGCTTCCACCCATGCGTTAAAGTGAAACTCTCACCAAAAAACCACCAAGGCTTTATTTGTGATTGAATATGAGTCAAACCTTTGTGTAAAAGCATAATTATGACGAAAGAGGCACTTTTAAGATTTACCATGGTTTAGTTTTCGTGCAAGCTAATTTTCAATGGAGTGCGGGGGCACTGGTACGCTAGCTTCAATATCGCTATTTTTTAAAACAGAGTTTACTAAAAAGAAGGTTTTTGGACAACTCAAATTAGCAGTAGCATCTCCAGTGCTCCGCTGTCAAGGCAGTTTAAAAGTGTCGATCCCTGAGTGCGACCTAACAGGCAGGAGAGTAATGGTGTACCACTCCTCAAGCCTTCCTGTTAGGTCGGACTCAGGGATCAACACTTTTTGTCTGCCATGATGGCTGATAATAAAACAGAGAGACATGCTTTCTCTCTTTTCTTATCTTCCTTGAACTATTCTCTCCTCTTCTGTTTAAATCACACTCTTCCTTTTATTTTTCAAGTTCTTTTTTAAAAATATGTTCATCTTTTACTTTACTTTTAATTTTGCGACAAGCTCTAACACAGCGATTGCAGAAATCAATTACTTGTTGATTTTTCTCAATTTATAATTTGCAGTATTGAAGTACTTCCTTTAAGTACTTTCATTTTTGACTTCACCATTCTCGTCGGCAACTGTAAATACTATCAAACCGCGGCGACACTTATCGGTGGCTCGGGTGCAGTTGCTGGGTCCGGTATGGTTGGGACTGATCCTTTTACGAGGGTCAGTGTCGAGGCAAGCCAGCTTTGTACTGACACTTGTTACTGAAGCAGTCCGATGTAAAGTGGTTAATTTAATTGAATTCATCTTGTATTGAGTAACAATGGAAGATCCCGCAGGCCAGCGTTTCATCCTCAGTTATTTTAGTCAAGAAGTTGAATTAATTCACCCGTCAGAGCTTAAGAACCACCACTCGATGCAATGAAGAAGAAAAGCTTTATTAAGACCATCATCATTGATGAAGACGTTGCAGTAATTGGCTGCTTCAGAAGCTGTGCAAATGGTTTCCAAGGAAAGAGAGATTTTTGTTCCAAGCTGAGACTGGCACTTACCCCAGCACTCTCAAGCGAACTTCCCGCTGGGCTTTGGACCAAGTGTTCATCAACAGAGTACCGGGCTTCCCTCTGGCTATTGGACTGACACGGCGAGCCTGCAGTCGAGCCCAGAACACCTGAGGAAACCAAATCCGCTGACTTCCCCAGACAAAATAGGCTGAACATCTCATCTACAGCTGGATTCACACACGGTAAACACGAGTTGGTGTGTTAGGTTCTGATTTCTCTCTTTTGAGATCAAGAGAAATTCCGTTATGGTCTGGTTAGTATTAAATTACTCTTGTAATATTTAAAGGTGTGAGGGACCAGAGTGGTCTCCCCACGAAAAGGGGATCAGGGCAAGCCAGACTCAGATGGTGGAGGTGGAAAACAGAGCCAGCAAAGCGTCAGGTGCCAAAAGAACAGGCTTTTTATTTTACAACAAAAACCCAATAAAAATACACACAAACTCTGAGGACAAAGTCAGGCAAACAAAAATGGCAGGAACATAGCCTCACACCAGGCTACTTCCACTCAGAGCTCCAGAGAGCTGAATGAAGATCCTTTAAATAAGGCAGCCTGCTAAGCCCAATTGGGGCAAACCATTAATGAGGGGGAACACCAGAATCATAGTGGTCCACCCCTGACATTATATACATAAATATATCCCAGAACAAACAATACAAAATCCCCTTGTGACACAGACAATATTTAACCTGACAAACCAACCTCTCTGCATAAGGATCACACAAACCAATATATAATAACAAAACAAACACCCCTGGGTGACATGGGCCATGCCCCCCTTGCCCCTCGCTCGATAAAGACCGCCCCTGCAGCGGCGCGCGCTTCCGCTGAGGAGCAGTGGATCCAGACCGGGAGTGGAGGTGAATATGATGAGTGTACGTGAATGTCTGCAGGACCAGAGTCTTTACCAGTGAACAGATGAAGAGCGGGACGAGTAGTGGGTACCTCACTACACGCCAGGATGATAGAGAGGAGTGAAAACTGTCACAGGTGAGTTGTGGGTGTGGTGAATGCGAGCCGCGGCGCACTGCGTTCCCGATGCCGGTCCCGGCTCACGCCACATACGATAACCCCGCACGGCACAATACACACATTTCATAACCGTACACATCAACATAACATTCTCATAGAGCCCTTAGCATCATATGCAGGAGTGTGTGCGGGTGTAGAAGTGTGCGTGTATGTGTGTACAAAGGTCCGAGAAAAGTCTCTCTTCGCTCCCTCGTGGGCCACGCCACACATCGACATTTCCCCCGAGGAGACGGTGAGAAGGGTGGGGTGCTCACCTTCTCACAAAAGGCTTCCACCCGACCCATAATTTCACTATCTGCTCATTCGTTACATTTTCTGTTATCTTTCGTTATTTGTTTAAATTGCCATTTCATTTATTTACCCTGAATTATTTAGTAAATAAACATATATAATCGTATGTTGTTGTCTGTTCAGGTTAAATTTTAATGTGGAGAACCGATGGAAACTGTGAAAAGAAATCACTCTACTCAGATATGAGATTAAATATGTTAATTTGAAATTGATTAGAACTGTTTTAAACTAATCTTGTCCAGTCGAATTTGATTAATTTCCTCTGGATTATTCAAATAGATAAAACAAGAGTGTCTTGAATTCCTTGGCATCATCCTTGATTCACTCACCTTCCAAGCCTCCCTCCCAACTGAGAAGCTAAAAACCCTTTCATCATACTATTCTGGATGGTGCAGTTTCAAGTCATTCCATACCCTCAACAACTTCCCTTTCACCTCTATCGACATAACAACAACCAGCTTCATCACATACACCCATACGGTTCTCAATTTAGGAACATCCACCATCCAAGTGTATCTCAGCGGCATCAACTTCTTCTCAAAACTGCTCTCCGGATCTCGAGCCCCATCTGTTTCTCATCCCCATGTCACCATGCTGATCCAAGGCCTATGTGAAGTAGAACCCCAGCTTGCACTAAAATGATTACCCTTAACTACAGATCTCCTCACCTGCTGTGTCCAAACACTCTGCTCATGATAGCTATTCCCGTTCATTGACTCGACTCTGGAATCAAAGTTCCTCCTAGCATTCTTCCGCTTCATATGATGTTTGGAATTCACTTCTACCACATCAAATCATGACCCCTCTCGACATACAACCCTCTCAGACATCGCCATCCAGTCGCAAGATACCCTCCAATTCAATCTCAAACAAAGCAAGACTGACCAGTTTGGCATCTCTCATCCCATTTTCCTCTTCCGATCAAACTCATACCATCATACATACACCAGATGCAAGCATTCCATGCATCCCCACAAGACCCACTCTTCACCGCCGAGTTGCCACACACTTCTGGTTCAATTACCATCTCCGCCAGGTCTTATCAAAGTCCTTGGCCAATGGTCTTCCCAATCCTACAACAGCTATGTCCACAGCCACCTCAGCGATACTCACTGAGCCCATTTCCGCATAGCCCAGTAATACCTTTGGGAGATGATGAAGCCACTCCGACCAGGACATGCCCCCATTGAGACATGTCCCTACTCTGAGTGGGTCTGAGTCTCAACCTCCTCGGTTCCTAGATGGTCCAGCTACTCTACAACTCAACTCAAGTGAACCCCCTTCCTTTATCCACCAACCTTGAACCCCCTTTTCTTCATCCAACAACCCCAATCCCCCTTTCCCATCCTTCCCAAATCTTCAACCAATTTGAATAAACTACCTTAATGTCCAACTTTGGTCTTGTTAGTGAATTGGTTGTTGTGGTCCAGCTCAGAAAGCATTGATTTAATGATCCAGATTTTAAATTGTAAACATATTTGATATTATCAGAGCAGCCCCAATAAGTCTATGAGCAGTTCAGGAGGTTTAATTTATTGCTTGATTTATTGCTGCACACCATATCCTACGCAAGTGGTCTATGCTGTAGTAAGCATTAATACATGTGCATTGGTGTGTCTGAATTACTAGTGTGAGCGGATTGCCAGGTGTACTTTTCCAACTAACTACACTGACTCATTTGGCTCACAGCTGTGTCTCTGGGCTACGCAGCATTGGCAGGCATTTGCCACTGGATGGCCCACTTTTTGGACATCCAGCAAGTCAGCTCTCTCTAACCCAGAAACATTGCAGAGGAGAAGCATAATCCAAGACAGTAAGCATCAGGCTTGTCAGGTGAGACTTCAACAGTCGAAGAGGGCAGTATGTTTACTGGGGGAAGTCACACCCCTGTATTAGCCACAGTGTTACAGCTATGCCCCGGAGAAGCTGGAAAATGCAATTCTACTTGGTGGACCAATCACAGTTGCAGTTGTATTCCTGGGGAGAGGCACATTAAGCTAGGGTGTAGGACATGCACCTACACAGAGGCTTTGCTGTAAGTACAACATAGATTCAATGCAGGAACATTAATCAACATTAATAAAAGACTGGATCAGTAAACCCCTCACATTACCTGATAATCTGTTCTGATCAGCATGTTTTCAATGTCCTTGAACTAGGCCCACTTCTGCACTACTTTACTACAACACTTGGTTATGTCACTTAAATTGATTTAATAATCTGTCCAGCTGTTGGTTTAAGTGGAAAGTTGGGTTTCTTCTACATCATAAACAGGTTGTTGTGTTTTGTTACAGTGGCACACACTGCATGAAAAGTGTGATTTTCGTCAGTATGCGGCACTGTAGATTGATGTGGAATTTCAGGTTTGCGGCTGCACGCGTCAATTTGCAGGCAACACTGAAAACTGACGTAAATTGTCGTAAATTGATGTGGGCCTTGCTTGGCAGTTGTCCCCCCATGACCCCCCTCCCCCTGATTCTAGGGGAGGCTTTAACATGTAAATGAAAATGCTGTGAGCTATACAAATGCAAATCAGGGTTGCAGGGGGAGTTTTACCCCGGGTGACCTTTTTCTAAAAGGTGTTAACTTCATTTTAAGAAAATCTCTGGTATAAATAGATCAGGCTCAGTATAGCCTAATTACAGACCCTTATATTTGAGCTTGAATGGATTTATTTAATGAAAGTATGCTAGATTAATTACTGTGTATGTCATTAGCAATGGCCAATGTTATGTAAAAAAGATTATTTATTCTTCTCTCTCTCTCTCTCTCTCTCTCTCTCTCTCTCTCTCTCTCTCTCCTGGGAACAAGTTAAAGATAAAACGGCAGTTGTTAAGAAGTTAAAATTTGCATGAAATATTTTGAGATAACCAAGATATTAAAATGTTAAAAAAAAAAGTATTTCTATAATTTCATGGGTTCTGAATGTTTTAAAAGCAGTTGAAAAGTAATTCTTATTGCGTGTGAGAGTTCATGACCTGTAAGAGTTTTTACACTTCCAGGTAGACCGGAGCGTGAGTGACGAGGAAGAAGGAGCGGAGAGTTAATGGCATCGATCCGCTGACAGTGGACTGTGTGTGTCGTCAGTGTCGTGTTTTATCACTACCAGACTGTGAACTGTTGTCGGACGAGGTGCTGTGAGTGTGTGAGTTGGACTCTCCATCACAGAGGAAGTGTTTGTGTATTAATGGACACAAAGCAAGTCCGGCTAAGCTAGCTAGCAGGAGCTAAGCTAGCCAGCAGGAGCTAGGCTAGCGGCCCGACGAGAGAAGCTTTGCCGGGTCGCCACGAAGAATGTCGCGGATGGACGGAGCTTCGCTGCCGCAGAGGGACACGGAGGTTTATCGCTGCGAGCATTTTGTTTTCACAGACTAACCTCGCCTCATAACAAGGCCGCGACCTCCTGTTAGCTCGGAGCCACGTCTGCAAGTCCAGATTTACACGATGCCGATAATGACGCCATTTTGTGTAAGTAACTGTTACTGTTTTCTCCCTCGCTTAATTTTACTGTGACTTACGTTTATTTATTCATACCAGTCTTTTTAATTGTTTTCCAGCTGCCTGTAAGACATTACGAGACAGTACGCAGGACAACAAACAACCAGATCTTGCATCGCAGGCAGACGCTGTGAGGAGTTCAGCTCAGAGTCGATCGAGGACAAAGAGGGTAAGATTTATTAGATTAGATCCGTTTTTGGTCAATGTGACTATTATTCTATTAAATAATAGATGTGTTGTGTCCATACGCAGTGCATCGCGCAGTACTGATCGTCTTTATTGATTGTTTTTACAGCTGCTGGAAGCGAGACAGAGTGCTAGCTGAGGATGAGGTGGACCTTTGGAAGTGCGCCGCCATGGACCTGATGTCTGAGGAGGAAGACGGCACAAGATGGCGGGTGTCAAGATGAATTGTGCGACCTCCGTCCTTTCGCAGCCGGGAGCTCACCGAGCTCTGTGCCACACTGCAGTCACATGACATGCGAGGCGATTCTGAAGTACAGGGCAGCGCACCACAGACGTCTGCAAAAACAGACACTTCGGTGCTGTAGGATTTTGGGCCTCTTGTGAGCTTCCCGTTTGTTGTGTGGGCATATTTTGCTTTGTACGTGCTGTGTGTTTGTGTTTGTGCTAATAAAACTCTTTATTTGAATAAACAACTCCTTCCTGGCAAATGTTCCTTTCCTCAGTAAATTCATTCATGTCACTGATGATATCATAAATAGAAATGAATGAATAAATATATATATATATATATATATATATATATATATATATATATATATATATATATATATATATATATATATGTGTGTATATATATATATATATATCCACCGGGGTTTACATTTATAATGACCCAGGGTGACCAATCACGAGTGATTTTGCTTGTTTATGAGTAGTGGTTTCATCCAATACTGACTGAGGATATTCAAGCCAGCCCACACATTCTCTGGCCAGGCGTGGTTTTGCTGCTATTCATATGCAAATTAGAGGCGTTCGCAACTCCGGGAGCTTCGCTGACGTCATGGTTCGTTTCCGACAATTTTCGGCACAGACAAACGCCATGTTCACAGCCTGTAAATTGTCGTTAACTGCCGAAAATTAGGGAGATTTCCGGGTGTTTCCGTGGCCGAAAGTCCCACTTTTCATGCAGTGACATATCAAATAAACAATTCACTTACTTTGATATATAATTACAAATTACATCCAAGATTTGGCAATGCAAGTCAAACACTTTTAACCCTCTTGGACCCTTTTTTGGCTTTGGGTACCTTTGCTTTTGTCTTACAAATTACGGGAGTGTAACACCTCCATGATTCAGCACAACCTAAGCTAATATTGTGCATTGTGGTGATTTGATTCCCAAAAGCATTGCCCCTTGTGTCCTCCAGTTCAATGTCCCAGATAGCCTTCAGTCAGCAGCGTATGTGTTCATCCGCCAAGTAGGCTACTCATCCATGACCTCCTCAACCTCTCTACAAGGCCCATTTCAGCAAAAAGTCATTAAACCAGAGCAGGAATAAGTGGACCACCTAAAGCCTGGCCACTTGGATTAGAAATCATCTGTTGGACTAGCTAAATTGGCCCCCTATCAGGACCCTCCCGCAATGTTATGTCATGTGATCCGGGCCCTGACACATAGACCCTTTATTCTGGACTAATTATGGGACTTACATTTTATACTATTCTTTGACCAATCATAGTAAGTACTGGCACGTCTCTTAAAGCGCTTGTAGTGTGACTGTGGTAATGGCGGTTACATCCCGCCTTTCCGAAACCCCGCTGTTCCGAACATAGACTTCAATTCATCGTAATGGCGGGGTTTCCCTTTTTTTCAAAGACCCCGCTATTCCGAAAAGGCTATTGGGGAAACCCCTCCATTCCAAAACCCCCCCACTCCGAACGGACACAATCAGAAAGGAAACGGAGGCTGCACATTTATCCTTTTTTCCTTTGTAGGTTCAAACGGATCAGGTGGCTGATTAACTGCAAAACAAGCCTACTTCATATTAATGACATAACGCTCATTATTCTTCAGCTGGACAAATGGCTATGTTGAATTGAACCTTCCGCAAAGATATGTTATGTTAAAACAAACGACCAGAGGGGTCATTCCCCGGCAGATCGCACCCATGGGCCACAGTTTATTTCAGAATTGTGTGAGTGTAGCTGGAAGTGGGGATTTCAGCACCACGGATAGCGCGTGTAAAAAGATTAGACAAACATTTAAATGTCTTTGCTGCAAGCGAAAATATACTACATAATAAATGAAGATAGTGACATAGGCCTTTTAGCAATAAAAAGCAATGAGTTGTGTGAGTGCGGCCGGTGAGCGGACGGCAGTGTTTGATGTAGGAAGTAATGTAAACTTGAAAATCAATTTCGGAACAGCGGTGTTTAATTTCGGAACAGCGGTGTTTTGAGGGGAGGGTCGGAACAGTGGTGTTTCGGAGTGGGGGTGTTTCGGAATGGTGGGATTTCGCAATGGAGGTGTGTCGGAATGTCAGGCTGTCCCCGGTAATGGCAGCACGTTGTTGGGGTTAAACGGCAGGGATGCTGGAAATGTGTGAATAAATGGGCCAAGGGGTGTGCAGCCAAAATGGTGAGCTGTCTGTCTTGTTTATTTTGGAACTCCATGAAATCTGACTTTTTATAGATACATGGCTCTCAGATTAGCTTGCGATCGACTCCTATTATAGATGATATGATTGAATAAACTCACATTTTGTGTGATTGTGTTGTTATTTGTCACTCTGCGGAAAGCTTAAACATTACCACTTGGAAACACAACCTATGAAAAGTTGTCTAACAGCTCATTGTAGCTACTCCCTCTTGTTTCATTATGCCCCGTAATATTCTGAAGTGGTCTGCTGTCAACAAATGCTTAAAAGAACAACCATGGTAAAAGTCAACTTGTGTTTTGCCACCGAAATGTTTGAATTTGCAGTTACATATTTTAGCATATAGGTCACACATATGATTATTTAAACATATGAAACCTCTATTGAAAGAGGTCATATTATGCTAATTTGTTCTTACTTTGTATTTGGGGTCCTAGTAGAATAGGTTTACATACTTACTTAAATTTTTATACAACACATTATTTTGCTCATATGGTGCATATCTGCAGAAACCCTTTTCACACTGTGTCTTGAATGCTCTGTTTTAGCTACAGAGTGAGACAACTTGTCTCTGACTGGAGTGTATATATATATATATATATATATATTTATATATATATATATATATATATATATATATATATATATATATATATATATATATATAAATATATATATATAGACTTTTAGTCTCAGTCCCAATTTGTCAAATCCTATCTCTTTGGGATTATTTGCCAAAATGGGAATGAGACTCAAAATCAACTTTCTTACAGAGTAGACCTTCAAATGAAAATCTTCAACTTTATCACTTTATAACTTTTCTCTGAAAATAAAAAGTGATTCTTCACTGTAAAATTAAAAACACATTATTTTGCTCATATGGTGCATATCTGCAGAAACCCTTTTCACACTGTGTCTTGAATGCTCTGTTTTAGCTACAGAGTGAGACAACTTGTCTCTGACTGGAGTGTGTGTATATATATATATATATATATATATATATATACATATATATATATATATATATATATACACACACATATATATATATATATATATATATATATATATATATATATATATATATATATATATATATATGTATATGTATATATATATATATATATATATATATATATATATATATATATATATAGACTTTTTAGTCTCAGTCCCAATTTGTCAAATCCTATCTCTTTGGGATTATTTGCCAAAATGGGAATGAGACTCAAAATCAACTTTCTTACAGAGTAGACCTTCAAATGAAAATCTTCAACTTTATCACTTTATAACTTTCACAGTAATTTTACAGTAATTTATTGTGACTATTTCACAGTAATGTACTGTACATGTTTCACAATAATGTACTGTAAATATTTCACAGTAAAATACAATGCATCTACAGCTGTATACTGTAACTTCATAGTTGCCATGCCCATGGAATTACTGTGATATAGCAGTATGTAGCTGTGGAATTACAGTATCTTGCTGTATGTAAATTACAGTAATTGCCTGTATTTAGAAATTTTTATTGTAAAAGTAATGCAACCAGTAGCCAGTAATTTACTGTAAACTTACTAACTTTACTAACTTAAATAATACTGTAACATATTGCAAATTTGACTTGTTACCTGTGATTTTACCACACAAACATGCTTTGGATTTGCTAAATTAAAAGTCAAAACAAGAACAAAGAAAACAAAGACAATAATTTTTTAATAATTATAAAACTATCAAATGCAACAATTTACTAGAGCTGTCTATGAACATAAACATGAACTTTCATTTTTAAAGAGCAGATTCAGCTATTAAGTGCTGATATATTCATTCCCTGTCTAATGTCAATATTGATACCAGTATTGATGTGTTACATGGCTGGGGTAGTTATGTAATCAGGTTACAGCTCAAAATCATACTTTGGTATCACTAACTGAATCTATGAATCAATCAATCAATATTAAATCGAATCAATATCAAATTGTGATTAATCAATAGCAGGAAATTGGTTACCATACTCAACCCACACATCAATTTACAACTTTTAAACATATACAGTATAAACAATACAGTATAAACAATTCACAACTTATGAACATATACAATATGAACATACTTACGTCAACTACGTAACAATTTCATATTTACATTGACCATTCAAAGTCAACAAGTTTCCTTTGGAGCGTGCTCACGTGTTGATTGATGCCTCCACGCTTCTTCTTTGAATTTGAGCCCATCTCAGGGTTAGTGCCCAAGAAGCACCTGTAAACAACAAAGCAAAGACAACTTTCAGTTTTACAGATTTAATATTGCATTGTTTATCCAAGGCACATGCAGTGGTGCCCCTTCCTCTTTAACTAAATCCGACCTACACCAAAGAAATTAGTATTGAAAGCCAAGCAAGACTTATACAAGCAAGCAAATCAGTCGTTTGAAAACATTGAAAAACAAACACTTGTAATGAAAATAGTAATGAAAATTCCTGAGACAATAATGCGCTAAAGTTGATGAAGTTTACCAAACATGTCCACAGCTCACAGGTTGTGTGCTCTCGTTGCCATGCTATCAAAAGGAGAAAGTTGAGGAGTGCTGGGCTGCTGAATTTGATTCAGATTGACCAAATATAGAGGACAAATTAGAGCATGCTCATGTGGTCCCATCACCACCTGTCCTTCAGTGGACAGCATCCAAGCGCTAGGCTTCATCATGTCGCCTGAAATGAGCAGACATACCTATCTTGCACTATTTTAAAGAAGTGGAATGCTGCACAAGAGAGCAATGCTTATATTTCATTCATTTAAATGTTCAGCAACATTGAATGCTTTTGAAAACTGTGGCCCACTCACTGACCATTGTTAGTGGTCTAATTAACTCTCTCTTGCAAACCTGACACCAGAGAACATTAAGCCCTTGCTCGTGCAATTTTTAAGTCTCTAAGATTTGGTTTTAACTAGGGATGTCCTGATCATGTTTTTTTTTTATCATCTATCACTGATCTCCATCATTAATGAGCCATATCAGTTGATCCAATCTTTTTACTGACAGTTTTTGTATAGCTTCAGCCTTTAAAAAACTCGAAATGCTGCCCGTTGCAAATTTACATAAGCAGTTAACAAGTAGCTCAGCTGATGTTAGCAAACAGTCCAGATTGTGAACTTAAATTTACACCTTGCTGAAAATATGACACTGGACATGTCTGGATACACATATTCAACAAAGCAGCTTTCGATCGATGTGAGCGTCAATGTGCAAGTTAGTGTGTATGTATGTTATGTTGACAGTCCGTTTGCTAAAGTCAGCTGGGTGGAAACAGTGGTTTGCAGCATGCTCTGCTAAGAAATTACTCACGTGTCAATTATTTTGTAATCGGCAACTATAAAACAAATAGAATTCGCTAATCTCATATTTACTGTATACTGAAGATCGGACGATTTTGATTGATGGCTGATCTATTGGGGCTTCCTAAGTGATACAGTTCCAATCCAAATTTTAGTCAAGGCACTACCCTGGAACGCTGGAAAAAGCAATCTGAAATCTCTAAAATCATTTACTGTACACCACTACTGGTGCACTACTGCTTAAGCTCAGATTCAGGAAAAAAAACAATATTGCGGGAAAAAAACATGTCAAGAGACCAATAAACAAGTTATGTGTAATGATCATGTAGTGACTTTTTTGTTCATTTTTAAAATAACCACATACAGCTCGAAATATCAATATAAAATCCAGATATCAACAGTACCACAATCAAGCAGGGGGTGCTTGGTAACGTCACTGTCCTCTGCACATCAGCGGCTGTGGCACACGGCTGTAAAATAAGAAATAACATAGCATGGTAGCGTATTCAACATGGTGCATAAGAGACGTTTCACTGGTTCCAATGATTTAGAGGTTAATCAGAGCAAATGTTATGTGTCAACATGTGAATGCATGCGATTAAATTACTGACTATGAGCTTAATTTGATCCAAATGTCATTTGTTAGTTTGATGAGACATTCAGTGGTGGATCAAAGTACAATATCAAAAAGAAAACCACTTGATTTTCTCAGATTATTTACACAGTTTTATGTGCTATTTTTACCTCAACAGCTTGCTCCAGGGATCACTGTCCTTGGTTAAACTGTCTCTGAAAAAGAATGGAGAGCAATTAGTTACAGATTATATACTTTAAACTGGAAGAGATTAGTAGTTGGTCAAATACTCATGCATATCCCTCCCATCAATATGACCAACAAATGAAAGCACATGATTTGAGCTTTCCAAAGATATAAATTACTGAGGCGAAGCTTCCTGGAGAAAAACGGCTTTGTAATGACTTAATTGCTGCAGCTGGAGGCTAACGTTAGCTTACCTTAGCTTTAACTTTCGCTAATTCGCGGCGAAAACACAGCGTATTCTCGTCCAAATAACTCACACACTATGCCTCCTAACGACATGTGGAAAAGAATAGATGAAAATACATGATTTCAACTTACTTCTCTGTGAGGCAAAGCTTTGCGGGGAAAAACGGATTTGAAATTACTTAACAGCCAAAAAAGTGGAGCATAAAGTGACGTTACCTTGATCCAAAGATCGTTCATTTACTAACATTGACTCACACAACTAATATTAGTTGTAACAAGCTGTCTAATATGTAATGATGTTAACCTTACCTTTGAGCTCTTCTATCGTATGTGTCGGGTCGTAACATTATCCACCATGGATGTATTTAGAGAACTGTATCCTATAATTTGTTGTGTAACCACAGTAAAATGTTGTTAAATCCTGGTATCAGTTTTTTTCACAGTAATTTACTTGATTTCACAGAAAATTCAAAATTACAGTATTATATTGTGATTATTACAGTTAAAGCCTGTAAGCCTGTGATAATACAGTAAATTATTGTGAAATATTACAGTAAAATATTGTTACATTCTGGTAACATTTTACAGTGTTGTTGAGGATGCGTCACACAGAGAAACACATAAGGTTTCCATCCAGGGCTCCATGACAGTGTTTTATGGTAACTGCGATCTACTGGGAAATTTAACAGAGCTAAAATGCCTTCCGCACTATAAAGTGATAAATATTTACCATAAGAGAAAACTAATAAAACTTTAAGAATTTTATTTGAATGAGAAAATATGATTTCTTATTTGAAATGTGCATTAAAATGCCATAATTCATCCTCAGAGTGAAATTAAACAACAATCCAGTTGTTGCAATTTACAGAATCAGATAAATTAATTTCATAATGTGAAATACACAACAGGCAAGGATGACAGTTCACATTTGTCTCAAAGTTTCTACACTCAGAATGATTTTGTCAGTGTTTGGATCTGAATAATCTCGACACAGATTTGCAGATTTCTGCAGACTGCACTCCGTAAATAACGGGGTTGAGGCTGCCGGGGATGATATGAAACAGAATAGAGGCAAATTTCCTGATGTGGGTGTATTGAGGGAGTCGATGCAGAGAAATGACAAGCATGCCACTAGTAACCATAATCAAATACACAACCAGATGAGTGCTGCAGGTCTTCAAGGCTTTACTGTTCAAAGACTTGTTATTACTGGTCAGACAGACAACTGCAATCTTAGTGTAAGTGAGAACCGTGGTGCTTACAGAAGAGCTGAGCAAGAAGGCAGTGAAAGTGAGGCCATACATATTATTAATAAACACACTGTCACAGGAGAGTTTGAACAAAGAAGCATTGTCACAGTAAGGATTCATGATCATCGTCCTGCATCGGTTCAGCCGAATGGTCAGACCGAGAAGAATCCCGACCAGAACAAGGGCCACTCCCCAAGCAGAAATTGTCAGCTTGATCACCATTTTGTTGGTCATTATGGCAGCATAGCGCAGAGGATTACAGATGGCCACATATCTGTCAAAGGCCATAATCATGAGCACAGTGAGGCTGGTGGTATTGAACATATGTGTAGTGAAAGCTTGAACCACACACTCAAAATAACTGATGAGACGCTCAGACGGAGGCAGCAAGAGATCTGAGAGCAAACGAGGCACCATGATTGAATTTCCAAGGATGTCGTTGAATATCAGGTTGCAAAACAGGAGATATATCGACTGGTGAAGGCTCTTGTCAATAAAGACCAGAAATGCAATGCCTCCATTTGCAACCATGATAAAAATGTAGGAGAAAAAGATGATGATAAAGACGGGGTAAACAGAGTCCTTGGAGATAATCAGCCCCTCTAGCTGCAGTGTGAAGCTGTTGAATGTGTAGTTTTCCATCAGCCTGCAATAGCAAAGATAGAGATCACTGATATGTTCAATAATGATGTGAGCATGAAAAATCAAAAACAAAAACTTAATGATTAATGCAATAAAATTAAAGACTACAACAGATAAGAACATTTGTTTTGAGTTTGATTCAGATTGTGTTTTTCATTAATACCTGCCTTGAGTCCTCCAGGTCACTACCACTCAGTCTTTGTTGGCAGTTAACAGCCAGCAGAGAAAACTTCCTCCATGGTTGCAGTTTTATGTGATCAAACTTGTATCATCAGCGGACTCTAATCTGTGTTCTTCAATCTTGGTCCAAAGGGAGCCCTGCCCTGCATGTTTAGATTTTTCCTTGTTGCAACACACCTCATTGAAATTAGTGGGTCACTATCAGCTTGATCAACTTGAATAGGGATTAAGTAACTCAATCGTGTGGCTCTACTAGACTTTACAAAAGTTATTGGACCAAATGGCTCTAGTTATGACAGTAAAAGGAGTCATTTGTATCACTTGTAAATACATTGTCATGTGATGGACTGCGCCCAAAAAATACTTGTTTCCATCAGCCAACGTTGTGAAAGAATGGTCTGTCAAACGGTGGATACATTTTTTTGAGCATCACAACCTCTGCGAAATGACTCGTTTCACTGTCATACCTGGAGCCATTCGGAGGAAGTGTCATAAACTTGTGTTTGACATAGAGTTTATTATCTGCAATAATCCAGAATGTAACTTGGGTAATCCTAAATTCAGTTAGCCTACAAAATGAAGTCATCTCTATATCCCTCTAGTGTATAGAGTGGCCTTGTGATGGCCAACATTAGCAGCTATGTAAATGCCATTTAATAATTCAGCTTTATGTTCTTGACACAATATAATATTTGTTGAAAAAGAGGGTTTACCATTACAGTGTGTTACAAGCTGATCTGTTGCTTCACAAAGTTTTTTTTCTGGCCATAGTTAGACAATGAAGCGATGCCTGCGAGCTAGTTCAGGCAGTCAACTCGAGCTGCACTGACACACACGTGACATGCTGACTACACTAATGTTATTGACAATTGTATATTTTTGATATAGTTGTGATGCCCAAAGTTAGTACTGAAATTATCCACTTTAACTTACTACTGGAGCAAATATCCTTGTGATCCCAATGCTGTCGTCACTTTACTCTTTTGATGTCTGAACAATTCGTCAATTTAATAGAGTGGAAATAATAATTGATGAGCCATTTCCTTTTTTAACTGTGGTGAATTACATTATTTGTTAAGCAGTGTCAGCTCATTATGATAAAGAATATGCAGGATATTGTTCATGATTAAATGTTTATTATTCATTATTATGAGCACAAGGAAAATACATCCAGTATATATATAGCACATGTATATAGATAATGACCTATGATCCCCCATCCCCTATCCATAGTTCTCGATAACTTTAAAGTTTGAATCATCATACTGACATCTAACAGAGACAGAAGACAAACAGCACCCTGATTTCAGGAGCTCCTTCACCGTATTATATGTACTCTAACCAGAAAGAGCCAACAAATGTGGTCAGCCATTTTGTGTGTCAAAGTGTGTGAGGAGGTTTTCAGTTAAGTATGTTTTGAGCTGTTATCAGGCCCAGGCTATGTACTTTTGATCAGCATTTTTCAGCTGTTGCACAGAAAGGAAAAAAAAATTATAGGTTAAACTTTTGGTGGTATACCCTTACAAAAGAGTAAATGTTTAGAATGGTCCAAAAAATGGAATCCACATGATGTTTTGGTAGCTGATGTTAAGTTACTGATAGTTTCTTGAGACTTAATTCTCATACGCATTGTAGTATAGCATACAGATTTAAAGTATTTGTATAGGTGTTTTTAAAAAGTATTTTAATATCAATACGGAATACTTCAAATGGTTTGAATACAAATGTTTTAAATGACCAATATCACAGTACCAGCTGTGTTTTTGCTCTCCTCTCCGACAGCATGTTGACTCATGCACCACTGCAGTGCCCACATGGTCTCACCTCCTCCAGACCAAAATTAACTGACATGCTGATGTGTTTAACACATAGTACACAAGCCTTTTTATGATTATCATTTATGCCCTCAGTGTGTAATTTCTCCCTCTGGTATCGAATATTGATATTTTTCCAGGCAGTGTATTGAAGTTAGAAATTCTTCAAAATCTTCTCTGAGAAAAACTTCTTTATCTCTTTTGACTGTATGCCGTATATAATGGGGTTGAGGCTGCCGGGGATGATGTGAAACAAAATTGAACAAAGTTTTCTGTAATCTGAGTATTGAGGGAAACGATGAAGAGTAATGATAGAAAATCCATTGAACACCATGATCAAATACACAATCAGATGAGTGCTGCAGGTCTTCAAGGCTTTACTGTTCAAAGACTTGTTCTTACTGGTCAGACAGACAACTGTAATCTTTGTGTAAGTGAGAACCATGGTGCCTATAGATGCTGTGAAGAGGACAACAGTGAAAGTGAGGCCATAGGCATTATTAATAAACACACTGTCACAGGAGAGTTTGAACAAAGAAGCATTATCACAGTAAGGATTCATGATCATCGTCCTGCATCGGTTCAGCCGTATGGTCAGACCGAGAAGAATCCCGACCAGAACAAAGGCCACTCCCCAGGCAGAAACTGTCAGTTTTATCACCATTTTGTTGGTCATTATGGCAGCATAGCGTAGAGGATTACAGATGGCCACATATCTGTCAAAGGCCATAATCATGAGCACAGTGTGAGAAGTTGTACCAAACATATGTGAAGTGAAAGCTTGAACTACACACTCATAATAATTGATGAGACGTTCAGACGGAGGCAGCAAAATGTCTGAGAGCAAACGAGGCACCATGATAGAGTTCCCAATAATGTCATTAAATGGCAGGTTGCTAAAAAGGAGATACATCGGCTGGTGAAGGCTCTTGTCATTGAAAATTAGAACAACAATACCCACATTGGTAACCATTATAAACAGGTAGGAGAAAAAGAAGAAGAGAAAGACGGGGTAGACCAACTCATTTGAGACATTTAACCCTTCCAGCTGGAGTGTGAAGCTGTTGTAGGTGTAGTTTCCCATCGACCTGAAAGAAGAAAACAATGTTAAGAGCTTTTTTTTTTTAGACAAAGTGATTTAAAAAATAAACTAAACTGAAAGTGTCAGCTCAAGATACTTTCTTTAATGTAAGTTTAGGTTTAATTTACGCATTCATCCAATTTTCAGCTCTGATAATGTCTTTACACAAGTGTAACAGCTTTTAAAAAGCATTCTCTTCCCTGAAAATCATCAGTGCCATTCTATCCGGTTCCAAATATCATTTATTTAAAATATCTTAGAAATTCTTGCTCAGATGTTTGATCAAACATTGTCAGCAGATCAGTATTACCCAGTTTGAGCGTCAGTTTCCAGTCTGTCTTGTCTTTCTCACTGCTGAGAATTTCCACTCGCTCCAATGTTTTATAGTCATGATTTTATCTTCAAGGTATCGAGTTGTCACTACGTCAGATAGAGTGATGCAACATTAAGAGGTTATTGTGATGGCCACAGAACTTATATCACCATGTGACTCCTCTAAATGATAAGTCTTGATAATCCAACTACAAACTTAATTTAAGATATTTTACAGTTGTATTTTGACAACTTTGGAGGCCTGAATTAAAGTATCTTCAGAGGGGGCTGACTGGGCTTAACCAACAGAGGTCGCTGTTCTAACTGAGCTGCCCCACTGTCACTGAAGTTTATACACACGTTTAAAATAAGGCCTGGTTTGATATGCTAATGTCTGGTTTCAATACTATCATGATACATGATTCGATTCAGAATCTCGACTCCCAACTTTGTCATTGGTGAAAGTTCTTGTCTTTGAGAATTAGAGCAGTAATGTCCTAATTCTCAATAGTACCAACGCATTAACTTTAGTTTAAAGCATTAACTTTGTTGAAATATTCCCATTATTATGAATTTGTTTGCGCAAAAAGGACAAGAACATCATCACAATGAAATGCATGTTTAACCGTTTGAATGTAGGAATGTGTTTTGGGGAAAAAAAGCCCTTCACCAGAGCCGGCCAAAGCCTCCATGGGGCCCTAGGCAAAATTAGATTTTGGGGCCCTCTATTACTGCCAATAATAATGATTATTGTCATTATTATAATTACGAATACACTTGTAAAACTAAATGTGAGAACTTCTTGTTGTAGTTAGATTGTAATCCACAGCGATTAATGCCATGGAGACACCAGATTTGCAAATTTACAGAAAAATCTTTCAATTAATATTTGGCAAAGTCAGCAACTCCCCCTACTGGCGACACATTAGTAGTCAATACATAAAACCTTAAAGAGCAGCCCGAAATGTCTTACCCTTCTATGGTTTTTAATCTGAAATGGTAGCAAATTCAGCTACAAGAGCAGCCTGGGGTTGATTAACACTTAATATTCAAAGTGATATAGTACTAAGTGGGATACTGAATGTCATCTAGGCCAGTTAAAAGTAACAAAATAAACTAATTGTTTACTGCAAACACAATCTGCTTTATTTTTATTTCTTTAAATAAACTGCAGCACCAAATGTACGAAAACAGACAGTATTAAATAAAATAACTGATTAAAATCAGACAAATGCTAGGTACAAGGTAACACAAATGGTTTATAAATGAAATATTAAGATGAATTAGGTCTGAAAACTATGTAAAAATGTGCAAAATCTTTGGTAAAATGGGGGGGGGGGGGGGGGGGGGGGGGGTTGCTTTGGCCATCATGTCTTTTTGGGAATATGAACGTGTCCTCTATAGGCAGTGGCCCTCTTAATACCTGTTCAGTACTTTCTGAGTCTGACAGGAAAGAGGGATACTCAGCTGGGTCAACTGGCAGAGCTGCTGATCCCTGCTCCAAACTGGATGCTGATGAGGATAAATCAATCTCGATGACCAAAGATGAAGGACCTATAGGGAAATTACAATAATATTTTTTGACAAAGTTATTCATCTCAGAATATTCTGCAGTACACTGAGCAATTATAAAGGCTGTTTTATTGTTAACTTACCAGGTACAGCTGAGGTTGCAGAAGACACAAAAGGGACAGTGGGCACAGAGGATAGAGATGGACCTAAGATATAAAACAAGCTAGCCATGTTATAGTCATATTACACTTGAAAATGGTGCAGCTTATTTTCTAAATAAAAAAGTACAGCTATAGCTTGTAATAAGAAGACAAACTGTGGAACAACTGAAAATTGTTTGAGAAGTTTTGAAATAATATGGATTTGTGTAAAATCATGTCCCTTGTCATATGATTATATCTTATATTAAAAAAATATTATTCTCAGTATGTTCTGCAGTGCACTGAGCAATTAAAGGCTGTTTTAGAGATGGACCTGAGATAAAAAAAAACATATCCCTTGTCATATGATTATATCTTATATTAGTATATCTTAATGAGATAATTTGACTAGAAATTAAATATATATGGTGACAGTTTTTGATCACCTCATTTATCAGCCTTGGCTGCTCCTGAGGAGGTGGATTGCCCCCGGGCTGTGTCAGTGCCTCCAAAATATTTTAACAGTGCTCCTGGGGAAGTTTCATATAACGTACGAGCATATTAGGGAGATGATGTAAAAGGAATCTGTTTATTTACTCACATAATTTACTGTGCTCTGTAACAAACAACTGCAAACAACATACCTCAAACTACTTAGTTAACTAAATTAACTAATTAATGCAAAACCATATTGCTTGCAAATGTCACCGCGTTTGTAATTAACGTTAGTTAATAAACATTTGCTATCAAACACTGTTATCAAAAACGTTTTGATGCCAAAGAGCGACCCAGAATAATGTATATACACTGAAAATCAACTTATTCAAAGTATTACACAAACACAAAAACGTTAGCTTGAATAGTAAGCTATCTAACCAAGTCAGACGTTTTGAATTGATGATAGCTAGCAAATTTGCTATTATAGGCTAACGTATTTGGAACAAAATATCAACAAATGTTACATTACTAAGACATACCTTTATCTTGTCGTTTTTATCTTTCTTCCTTTTTCTTTTTTCTGCCCCTGAAGGGTAAGTCCTTTTTTGCGACATCATTTACCTGCTCCAAGCTCCTGGATGCTCAGTGTGCAGACTGCGCACTGCAGGTTGGCTGCACTGCAAACGTCACTAGCGGAGCTCTGACATTTGGAGCAGAGGAAACTACACTCTTTGGTGTTGTTTTTTTTTTTTTGTTTGTTTTTTTGTACAAGTATGTACATTTGATAATATATGAATCATCATTGCTCATTCAGGGAAAAAAAATAAAAATAAAATACTTTTTTCTTTTTTAAGCTCTTGGGGGCCCTCTTGTGGTCACGGGGCCCTAAGCAGCTGCTTAGTTGGCTTATGCCTTGGGCCGGCTCTGCCCTTCACACCCACCATATTTGTGCTTTTATTGTTTCTATGTAAGCATTCATATTTTAGGGTTCATCAGTTGCATTTTTAAACATCATACATTGGTTATAAGAGCCTGTGTTCATATTATTAGGGCCCGAGCAGGGAAACCTGCAAGGTCCCTTTGTTTTTCGAATGATGATTTTTTTTTGTTTCAAATGGTCGCATTTTTTACTGCCTGAACATACCCCCAAACTCACCAAACCTGGAATATACAAAATGTTTTAAAATCTATTGTCATTGTGAATTTCCACCACTAGGTGGCGCTATAATCAAGGAAAGTGCATTTTGGCGTATAACTGCCATATACTCTGTCGCACATTCAAAAACCTTATATCCTCTGGTTCCCAGAATTTTGCTGAACCTTGAGTTATAGGCCACGCCCATTTCCGCATACTATTTTTTTTTTTTTTGCAAATTGGCGAAATGTCGCAAAACTACTTTCAAATTCCTCCCAGGCAATTTCACTGAATTGCACAAAACTTTGCATGACCCTCCTGACTAAAGTTATCAAAAGAATTGTGATATTTTAAATAATATTCAAGTTGTTAAATATCAACTTCCTGCAGATTTCTTTCCAAACAGGAAGTGTTGCATATCTCCACATTGGTGTGTCCGAATGACATGAAACTCAAGTTACTACTTCCCCATGAGCCCCTGAGGCTCTGTGCAACATTTTGGCCAATTACCACTAGGTGGTGCTCTTTAGATTGAAGTATTTTATATCTCCACATCGATAGGTCGGATTAACACGAAACTTGGTACAATTATTGCCAATGCCCTCCTGAGGATAGCTGACGAAATGTTTTACCAGGGACTTGAGCCTCTCCCCTTTTTGCCTTGTATTAAAAAGTGCCCTTTTTGTGTGTTTTTTAATGAATAAATAAATTCCTGTTGTGCATAGGGATGTGAAAAAACAGCGGTTTAAAAATGCCAAGGTTGACTACCGTACGCATTTCGTACGTAATATGGTGTTGTGAGTGTGTTGAGCCTAAAGCTGCTTCTCTGTCCACTGCTCTGCTCTGTCGCTAACAGAGGAGAGAGAGAGAGAAGCCGCTGCCTCATCTAGAACTCTACAATGCACGCAGATGAGACGTGACAGTGGAGCGACTTGAACCGTTGTGAGTTATAAATCCATGAACATAACTTCCTTGTGGGGGCTAACAAGTTGCCGTCCACTTATTCATCGTTGTTAAATATGAGTCATATTTCAGATAAGCGCCCATTTGTGTATGTTAAGCTAACTGATGGTTAATGAGAGTTAAGAATAATATGACAGCTGTCTGTGTCGGCTGTTTATCTTGCAACAAATCTTAAACTTCTTTCAGATATTGAATTTACTGCTATTTTTCTGTTGTAAACATACTGTTCCTACTAACAGTCACAGTAGTCATCACTTGGTTTTGTCACATTTTTAGATGTGTAGCATGTATTTCTAGTTTGCACATGCTTTTCTGACTTTGAGCCCCTGCCCCTCTATAATCATGTGCACGTCCCTGAACAGCCACCTCACTACTGGTTGAAACTATGTGTTGTAAAAAATGACGATTACCTACGTAAACAACTATGTCCTAACCAGACAAATTAAAACACTAACAAGAAGTAAGATTTGCATTCTGGAACATAAACAGCGGACCAACAAACTATAAGTACTCAGTCAAGGACTAAGCATGATGGGTAATATGGCATTGCCACATTGTAATATATATATATATATATATGTACACACACAGACACACACACACACACACACACACTATATGTACATTGTGTATGATCATACTAAATGTTTGTTTTATCACTTACAATCTCATAAGTTCTTCTAAGATTTTGACAACATTATTGAAAGAATCCCTCCAGAGACAAACCTCTTCTGAGATTAAGATCCTTTTTTGTTGAACCACAGTCAACCTCCATGAATGCACCGGACTCGATTTGCAGAAACAATAATTTTGTTATTGTGTAACACACTTCATTCAACCCAGACAAACCTTCTTTTATTTTCACTGTTCCAACAATCACTGATTGATATAAAACCTTAATTCACTGCATTTTCAAAGTATTGAAACATTGATAATAATTATTTAAAATGGTTTTCAATACATTTTTTTTAAATTACCAATATCACAGTACCAGCCATGTTTTTGCTCTCCTCTCCGACAGCATGTTGACTCAAGCACCACTGCAGTGCCCACATGGTCTCACCCCCTCCAGACCGAAATTTACTGACATGCTGATGTGTTTAACACATAGTACACAAGCCTTTTTATGATCATCATTTATGCCCTCAGTGTGTAATTTCTCCCTCTGGTATCAAATATTGATATTTTTCCAGGCAGTGTATTGAAGTTAAAAATTCTTCAAAATCTTCTCTGAGAAAAACTTCTTTATCTCTTTTGACTGTATGCCGTATATAATGGGGTTGAGGCTGCCGGGGATGATGTGAAACAAAATAGAACAAAGTTTTCTGTAATCTGAGTATTGAGGGAAACGATGAAGAGTAATGATAGAAAATCCACTAATCAGCATGATCAAATACACAACCAGATGAGTGCTGCAGGTCTTCAAGGCTTTACTGTTCAAAGACTTGTTCTTACTGGTCAGACAGATGACTGTAATCTTTGTGTAAGTGAGAACCATGGTGCCTATAGATGCTGTGAAGAGGACAACAGTGAAAGTGAGGCCGTAGATATTATTAATAAACACACTGTCACAGGAGAGTTTGAACAAAGAAGCATTATCACAGTAAGGATTCATGATCATCGTCCTGCATCGGTTCAGCCGTATGGTCAGACCGAGAAGAATCCCGACCAGAACAAAGGCCACTCCCCAGGCAGAAACTGTCAGCTTTATCACCATTTTGTTGGTCATTATGGCAGCATAGCGTAGAGGATTACAGATGGCCACATATCGGTCAAAGGCCATAATCATGAGCACAGTGTGAGAAGTTGTACCAAACATATGTGAAGTGAAAGCTTGAACTACACACTCATAATAATTGATGAGACGTTCAGACGGAGGCAGCAAAATGTCTGAGAGCAAACGAGGCACCATGATAGAGTTCCCAATAATGTCATTAAATGGCAGGTTGCTAAAAAGGAGATACATCGGCTGGTGAAGGCTCTTGTCATTGAAAATTAGAACAGCAATACCCACATTGGTAACCATTATAAACAGGTAGGAGAAAAAGAAGAAGAGAAAGACGGGGTAGACCAACTCATTTGAGACATTTAACCCTTCCAGCTGGAGTGTGAAGCTGTTGTAGGTGTAGTTTCCCATCGACCTGAAAGAAGAAAACATTGTTTTGATGTTGTTAAGAGCTAAGTGTCTGACAAAGTGATCCAAAAAGACACTAATGTGAAATTTCCAGCTCAGTATACTTGTATTCATTTAGGTTTAATTTACATAATCATCAAATGTTTAGCTCTAATAATGTCTTTACATAAGTGTTACACATTTCAAAAAGCATTTCTCTGCCTGAATACCATCTGTATTGTTCTAACCTGTAACAAAGATCATTAATTTATTGTTCAGATGTTTGATCAAATGTTGTGAGCAGATCAGTATTACCCAGTTTGCGTGTCAGTTTCCAGTCTGTCTCGTCTCTCTCACTGCTGAGAATTTCCACTCGCTCCAATGTTTTATAGTCATGATTTTATCTTCAAGGTATCGAGTTATCACTACGTCAGATAGAGTGATGCAACATTAAGAGGTTATTGTGATGGCCACGGAAATTTTATTAACATGTGACTCCTCTAAATGATAAGTCTTGATAATCTAATTACAAACTTAATTTGAAATATCTTACAGTTGTATTTTGACAACTTTGGAGGCTCATTTTGGATCTTTTGCGGGGGCTGACTGGGCTTAACCAACAGAGGTCGCTGTTCCAACTGTGCTGCCGCACTGTCAGTAGCCCTTTTTACACAGCGTCTCCGCATTATCTCCGGAGGGGTCGTTCGCCAATTCTCCACCGATGGTGATTCACATAGAGCAAAGCACCTCCGCTGTTCCGCCTGTAATTCACACAGAAAGCCGGCGCTGCGGCTCCTAAAGAGGCGTGACGGTACACGTCATGTTGATGACGTTGGTGTTTCCCAGGTGTTCCCCCTGTTAATCTAAACCCGCGGACAGTTTATAATCATATGGATGCTGTTATAATGTGTAGTGATTGAGATCCTGACCCACCAAATATCCTGGAAAATTACAAAGTTACGTTTTTCGCGCTAAATTACATAATTACCTAATCACTATTAGTAAACTGGACGCTGTCTGACTCCCTCACTCGCGGGGACGGAGGCTGTTTTCTGCGAGAAAGTTCCCTAAAGTCTCGGTAAGGAGGGCTGATGGTCGCGGCGATTTATTTTCATCACAAACACTCGGTGAGTTAAAGTTTTTGCCGCTGACAAACGCTGTTTTTCAGGCAGAAATGTGAGGAAGAGTTGGTAGGACAGACAGGAGGACGGACACTTCTCCACGTACAGCTGCGGTATTTTTTTTCCTCATAAGTTGCCAACGACAGTTACAGTTACTATGTTACCTCTTATTCGGTTCTGTAACGTTGCTTTGTGGGACATCTCTCTTTATTAAGGTGAGTTAAGGACCAGTGTAGTTATCAGACTGCACAACCGACACGCCCTCGCTCCGCGCCTCCGGATTATCCGTTCACACTGGGACGCCTCACCAATAATGCGGCCCTGATACTCCCTCCAGAGGCGGATCAGCACCGGAGTGAAATTTCCCCCCTCTCCGCATCTGAAACTTTCACACAGAAAGAAAGTGCGGAGAATTGGCGCAGGATCCCTGCATGCAAAACGGCAGTGTGAATGGGGCTACTGTAGTTTATACGCTGTTACAGCCCTCTAAAAGCAGCTCGCCCACAGAAGGCCTAACATAATTAACCAGTCAGGATGTCACAATAATTAATCAATTTATTAACAGAAACAACAATATTTACCAAAAAAAACTGGTGAGTCGGCCAAAAGAAACAAAAAGAAGAGGAGACACCCAGACCAACCCACAATGGGCCGTAGGATTTGGTCTCTCCCCTCTAACCTAAATCCACATAAGACTAAACCTCGGAAATAAAGCCACCAAAACAGGACTACCGGACTCACCAACCAAACCAAGAAATAACAAAGGCAAAGCTGAAACATAACAGAACAAACACAAGAACTAAACTGCTGCTGCTCAGGCTGGACAAAGGCGAAGCAAGAGAGGTACAAGCCACATTCCGTCCTCTTTGTAGGTCCTCCCCTCAATCATCAAATTAGGGCCACCTGGGAGAAAGCACAAAGAAAAGGTCGATAGAATCTCAGGTTATATATATCCCATCCAGCGGGGGGGAGTATGTAACAACACACATGTTTAAAATAAGGCCTGGTATGATATGCTAATGTCCAGATTCGATTCTATCACGGTACTTCAATTCGATTCAGAATCTCGACTCCAACATTGTCATCGACTGGTGAAGGTTCTTGTCTGTGACAATTAAAACAGTAATGTCCTAATGTAACAGACTTAGGCTGTTCACCTTAATTTATTTTTAGGTTCAGATTCCAATCCACATAGACACAGCGAGAAGGACTCAAATATATATACAAAAAACAGTTTATTTTTGTTACTAAAACTCTTTAAAATACATACAATTTCTCTATTACAAGAGAGAACAAAATCAACCTCCAACAGTACATGAAAAGGCAATTCACACCGTGGGAAAATAAACTTTAAAATACCAAATAGTCCGATCCAGTTGAGTCTTAAGATAATGCCAGGTTTTCCTTTGTGCCCAGGTGCCAGTAGAGGGAGCCTGCTCCAGTGGGGCTCTCAGTAGGATGGAGCTGCCACATTACAGTCCAATCTCAGAAGTCCAGTGCTGGGAACTCCGCGTAGCCGGAATCTGGAGTCTTCCCTAATTGGAGTGGGATCAGCCACTGGTGAATGAGATTGCTGATGTAATAGGGTTCAGCTGGTGCGTCAATTAGCCACATGTGTCCTTGTTTTGACAGTTCATAAAAGACAGGTAAACACATCCCCACTGTGACCCAGCAAACGGTAAAATCATTGTCCATCGCTCCCATACCGCACAGCAAACATTAAGAAAGTCACACAATTAAATATTATTCACAGTTAAAAATATAAAGTTCAATAAAGTTAATTCTCAGTAGTTCCAACGCATTAACTTTAGTTTAAAGCATTAACTTTGTGGAAATACTCCCATTATTTTGAATTTTTGGGTGAAAAGGACAAAAACAACATCAAAGTGAAATGCAAGTTAATTCATTTGTATGTAGGAATGATGTAGGAATGTGTTTCAGGGAAAAAATGACCTTCACATCCATTGTATCTGTGCTTTTATCATTTCTATGTAAGCACTCATACGTTACGGGTTCATTAGTTGCATTTTTACTTGGACTGTCAAATGATTAATTTTTTTAATCACGATTAATCGCATTTTGTCCATAGTTAACTTGCGATTAAACGCAAATTAATAGCAATCAATATTTTTGGCACATTTTTTTCTGTTCTAAATGTACCTTAATGTATTTTTTTCATGTTCTTAATACTTTTAACAACATATGAAAGGGCAAATATGCTTGCTTTATGAAAATGTTTATTCAACACTTCAAATCATGCAGGAAAATAAAAGGCCCAAAAAATATCACCTTACCCTAAATGGGATCAAAACATGGTAGCCCTTTTTAGATAGAAAAGGCGACACATTTGCTCCTAGGTAAGGACGGCAATGTGCCGGCATGTCTTTCTAAAACGGAGGCGTAATATTCCTCCTTTTCCAAAAGCCGCCTCTGAGGTAGGCGTAAACATGTGGCGTGACATGAAGCTCGAAGTTGGGCTGTGAACAGTTGAAAATTAATTTGTCTTCAAAATAAGACCTTTACATTGCACCCCGTTGGAGTTTAGAACTGGGTTCTTAGCAGGGGGCTTTTAATTTGAAAGTAATGACCGGTCTTAGCTTGCGGACACAACAACAAGCTAACAAAACCAAACAGCTACAAAGACCGAGGAGACGCTAGCATCTCCTGGATCTCAACGGCTGTCCAGTTGCTCATCTTAATGTCCGCGGATGAAGTGATGGACTGACTGCTGTGATCAGCTGTTTCTTGGTTTTAAAATTCCCCGGCTGTGGGTCACACAACAGTGCAGGTCATCGACACCTCCGCCCACCTCACGCAGAGGCCGGCACATTGCCGCCTCGTTTTAAGATAGCAGGCGAGGCGGAAATAAGTGTACCCTCCGAGGCGGAAAATCGGCGGACCAAAACAGACCCCCAATTTGCCGGCCTCTGTCTAAAACCGCGGACTGAGCCGCCAAAAGGACAGGCAAATTGGCGGCTTGGTGCTCTGTCTAAAAACGGCTGGTGATGTCTGCTTTTGGTGAGTGGGGGAGGGGGGGCTCTCTGCATCTGCCATGTGTTTGGCTTGCAAATGATATTTTATACTCAACGTACTTCAATGGTAACTCACTTCATGTCAACAGTACGTGCGGATAACTTTTGTCCTATCGACCAAACCATCTAGCAGTGTTTTGAAAGTGAATTTGCCGTTCATAAGTCCTTTCTCCATTTCCTTTCGCTTTTCAGTCCACCATGATTTTACCAAACGCCAACCCTGCTTCTTCTCCTTCTGATTCCCTTTCTTATTCTTCTGCCACCCTCTGGATCAAGACTACAGGTGCCATCGACGGCCGTAAATCATACAATGCGTGTTTCTTTTTTTTTAAATACTGAGCGTTAATCGCGCGTAAAAAAAATGTACGGCGTCAAGAGGATGTTGCGTTAACACATTATTAACTTAACTTTGACAGCCCCAATTTTTACACATCATACACTGGTTATAAGACCTGTGTTTATATTGTTTTCATCGAAAGAGCTGTGCCTAATACTGAAATTGTCTGCCCAGTCCGCTGTCAGGTTGTTTGCAAAATAAAAAGCTGTAATTGTTATATTGCGTCAGTCATTCCTATTATCAACTGCGCAGTTACTGACTGTGGGCCGTAAAGACGGACACAAAATGACTGTAGAGCCAGTACATTCAAAGGTACAAGTACAGCTGCCTACACACCATCTGAACAATATAACTGACACGTGCAATGAGTCACAATTAACTTTTACTGTAATTGCTGGTAACTCTAATTCACTCTAACCAGCACTTTCCCCAGCTATAAGGCAGCAATGTATCAATTTAGTTTTTAGTGGCAGTAATCTTGTGACGTAATGAGTTACTTTTAAAAGTAACGGCAGCCAACGGTGCCCCTCAGTAGGTGTGAAGTCCTCTGTAAAACAACAGTTGGAGTGGTACTTTATTGTGAAGCCATTAAATCTGGTCATATTGACGACTGCAGTTATCAGAAAGTAGAGAGAGAGTTAATCAGTTCTTGGAGCTGCTGATATACTGTAACAAGAAGCACAGAATGAGGATCCAGAAGCAGCTTTCAGTGATATCGACTGTTTAATGACATTTAGTATAGGGGCAAAAAAAGTGAGAAATGCAGTTACGAAATACAGCTTTGGTCTTGAAATGTAACAGCCACCTCACTACTGGTTAAAAATATGAGCTGTAAAAAATGACAATTACCTACATAAACAACTACATATTAACAAGACAAATTACAACACTAACAACAAGTAAGATTTGCATTCTGGAACATAAACAGCGGACCAACAAACTATGAGTACTCAGTTAAGGATTAGGCATGATGGGTAGTATGCCATCGCTACATTGTAATACAAATATATATATACATAAACACACTATATATATATTGTATATGACGTGAAGTGTTTGTTTTGTCACTTACAATCTAATCACTTGTTCTAAGATTTTGACATTATTGAAAGAATTTCTCCAGAGACAAACCTCTTCTGAGATTAAGATCCTTTTTTGTTGAACCACAATCAGCCTCAATGAATACACCAGACTCCATTTGCAGAAACAATCATTTTATTGTTGTATAACACACTTACATTCTATAGCATTATTTTCACTGTTCCAACAATCACTGTCTGGGTTGATTGATATAAACTCTCAATTCACTGCATTTGATGTAAAAACTATTAGGAGATGTTTTCAATCTAATACGCATTATAGAATAGGGTACAGATTTTATGTATATATTAGTGTTTCAAAGTATTGAAATATTGATACTGAATATTTACAATGGTTTCAATACAAATAATTTAAACTATCAATATCACAGTACCAGCCGTGTTTTTGCTCTCTTCTCCAACAGCATGTTGACTCATGCACCACTGCAGTGCCCACCATAGTCTCACCTCCTCCAGAAAGACATTAACTGACATGCTGTTGTGTTTAACACATAGTACACAAACCTTTATATGATTATCATTTATGCCCTCAGTGTGTAATGTAATGTAATGTTTGTAATGTGTACTGAAGTTAGAAATTCGGCAAAATCTTATTTGAGAAAAACTTCTTTATCTC
>NC_044199.1:32787056-32882821 GCF_900880675.1 Sparus aurata | reverse complement strand
TAAAGGTAACAAAGAAAAAAACAATATGTCGATCTGTATTTAATTCCAAACAGTGTCGATATTTAATGTCGTCCTGATAAACTTTATAAGAAACAGACTCACATAAAAAAATCAGGTTTATGTATGAAAAGAAAACAGAATGTAATCAAATAATACAAATAAATAATAATACATTTTATTTAAGAAGCGATTCTCATGATGCTCAGACACAACAGAACAACATGACATTACAATAAAACACATTAAAAACAGGAAAAACAACCAACAGATATTTTCATCTCAACAAGAAGAGTTTGACTATTCACAATGTTTATCATCATACAAATAAACAAAATAAAAGTTACATAATTGAAACTACAGAGAGAAACCTAAGACACGAGATAATAACCCGACTCCGTCCTCCTGATGTGAAGGTGTCTGATAAACATATAGTGTGAATATGATACGACATGTTTGGTACATGTAATGGACTGAACTGAGTTTTAAAAGATAAAATAAAATGTTTAATTCTGCTTCCTCACGTTCAGTCTGGACTCTCTGATCCATCCAGACCATGTGAGAGGTCTGATGGATCATATATCTAACACAAACCATCTGGTGTTTTATAAATCAACATTTTAAAACAGATTTTTGACAGAAAGCCAGTGTAAAGCTCTGAGACCTGGACTGATCCACTCACAGCAGCTTCTTCAGAGTCCCCGGCTGGCTTTTGTTCCTCTTCTTCCTCTTTTCAACAGCTTTTTGTCGAGTGAACCTGAAGGCATCTCAAGGTTAATTGAGCTGAGCCGCTGCTGTCGGCCAATTCTTCACGTCCTCCTGGAAATAAAAGTAAGAGCCTCTCTGGCGGGCTGGAGGCCAGAACTGGACTGAACCAGCCAACAGAATCCAGATCTGGAGCCAAAGTTTGACAAAACACACTGAACCTGGAGGCAGATGTCAGAGAGCTCTCACTGCAGTTACAGCCTCATATCATATTTAACATATATTCACTTTATACCAGCGAATACTTCACTTTTTATACCTGCATGTTGCGTCATTTCACCTGACACAGTATTATTTTAAAGGGATATTCCGGTGTAAGCTTAATCCATGGTCTAAATCACTGTGAAACTATGTTAGACTCCCTCTCGAGAGATCAAGTTAGCAGACCGCTAATTTACGGAGTTTTATCAACCTCAGAAACGACCGCACGACAACAATACACTGCAGTAAATGGATCCAAATATAAACCGCCACCAAAAAGCCACAAATAATGCTCAGAACAGCACCAAACTTCAGCAACAGTACAAATAGGGTCTCAGCACATAGTCCGGGGCATCTAACCTCCGCTAGCTTAGCTGGATTTCTACTGAAAAGCTGACTAAATTTACCACTCTTCTGCAGCAGCTTCCTGTTGACGGGAAGTCCCGACGAGTCGATTACCGAGTGCAGTAGAGTTCCGCGGCTCATGGATGAAAATGTATGATTATGACTCCATGGAAAAGCAATCAAAGTTCATATGTGTCTTACCTGCCAGTTTATAACAGTTATTATCGAGAGCGGACAGGGAAAAGAACGGAATTGAGCATTTCTAACCGCACTCGGTAATCATCGCGTCGGGACTTCCCCGACCCGGAAGCTGATGGAGGAGAGTTGAAATCTGTTTTTAGCTTCACAATAGAAATCCAGCTAAGCTAGCAGGAGGTTAGATGCCCCGGACTATGTGCTGAGACCCTATTTGTACTGTTGCTGAAGTTTGGTGCTGTTCTGAGCATTATTTGTGGCTTTTTGGTGGCGGTTTATATTTGGATCCATTTACTGCAGTGTATTGTTGTCGTGCGGTCGTTTCTGAGGTTGATAAAACTCCGTAAATTAGCGGTCTGCTAACTTGATCTCTCGAGAGGGAGTCTAACACAGTTTCATGGATTAAACTTACACCGGAATATCCCTTTAAGTACAACACCAGCCATGATGGGTACTGTGTCATCTTGAGTTTAATCGCTCTTGTACATTTAAAAGGTTCATTTATGTATTTTAACAGCAGACATGTTAAACAAAGCTGAGTTTTAGTCCCTTTATGCAACATGAGAGAAACAACAACAGCAAACAAACAATTTTATTCTTAAAAATTTAAGTTTGGCCGCAGTTTGGAGTTCAAAAGTACAGTATTTATTATTATTTCTGTCGGTCTCTCCAAAACCCTCACAGATGTCACTGACGAGTCGCTGTAATCAGCTCTCACATCTGACACCTTCACAGCTCTGATGGAAACGTGAAACCCTTCCTGCTACGTGTTCATGTAATCCATCGTAAATCTTCATCTATGATTCACATCACACCTTCATGTTCAGATGGGGCTGGTTGTTCTGGAAGAGAAAAGGTCCAATATGTCTGTATCTGATAGCTGGTGGCAGTGCAGAAACACAGGCAGCTCTGTGGAGAGCAGGATGTATTTACACCAACACTCCACTGAGGGGCGCCAGAGACACACCACACACAGTCTGTGTGAAACTGAAGGTACATCTTACTATCATTGAGTCATTGAAGTGTAACTATTATTTGAATAGATTCATATAAATTAGTAAAAAGTACAATATAACAAATTGTCTCTGTCAAATGCAGTGAAGAATAAAGTATAATAAAAATATTATTTACATTATGAATTGTTTTATGTGTCCTTTTCTTTATTCTATATCAATATATTTACATTACATAAACAGATATGAACGTGTATAAGTTATTTATAATAATTGGTTGTTGATTAATTCTCTCTGCTGCTCATTTAAACTATTTCTTTCACTTTGCTGCCAAACATTACATAATGACACGACTCCTCTCTCTGATTGGCCGAGCAACCTGTCAATCTACGACGCCGCGTCCAATGAGAGCGCGCGGCAGGCGATACAAACTGGCAGCCGCCATGTTGTGTCTCCGGGGGCCTGGAGCGACGTCCGGTAGTAAACAGTAGATGACGTTACCGCCCGCTCGGCACTTCACGGGAAACGGACCGCAGCTGGAAGCCATGAGCCGTCCGTCCTCAGCCGGAGCCGGAGGTGGAGGACTCGGGGCCGGGAAAGCAGGCGGAGGGAAGCACGGGGGGTCTGGAGGCGCCGCTGCCGCAGCAGCGGCAGCAGCCGCCGGTGTGGGCTCTGTGGCCGGGTCGGGGTCTGCTGCCCCTTCCTCCGCCGTGTCCCTGACCTCAGCCGGTCTCCCCGGTCAGTCCCCGGAGCTCACGGCGCTGTTCGAGTGCCCGGTATGCTTCGACTACGTCCTGCCGCCCATCCTGCAGTGTCAGGCGGGTCACCTGGTCTGCAACCCGTGCCGCCAGAAGCTGAGCTGCTGTCCGACCTGCCGAGGCCCGCTCACCCCGAGCATCCGGAACCTGGCCATGGAGAAGGTGGCGTCCACGCTGCCCTTCCCCTGCAAGGTAACCCGCCACACACACACCTGAGCACCTGCTCACCTGCTCACCGCCGCGCGGCACAAACACGAGCTAACTGCTCACTTCTCCGCACTTTAACGCGACTTCCTCATCCCGCAACATGCTAACGCTGACAGGTGTGTGTGCGCGTGGCTTGTGACGTCACGGGAACGCCAAAACAAATGGTGAGTGTGAGTTTTAATGTGTGTGTGAGCAGCTGCATAAAGGGACAGTCTGCACATTTCTACACGTCAGTGTGACCTGAGGAACAAGTGATGTCAGTGATGAAGATGAAGACTGACAGTGATGAAGACTCGGTGTTTACAAAGGTCTTCAAACATGAAACTGTTAGAGGACAGATGTGTTCCAGATGTGCGTGAGAGACTTCATGTTGAGTTAACTTGTTAATGTGGAGAAGTTCTGCTCACTGTGTCTCATCAGAGTTCAGGTGTGATTGTTGTTCTCCAGGCTGATGTGAGCAAGCACGTTTACTTTATGAGCCTTTTTGGCCATAACTCGATACTTCACTGCTAACTCTGTTTTATTACGGTGGAGTAAATGAGGCTTGTCTAGTTAAATTCAGCGATCGCTCCGGTCCTGATGAGCTAAATGATGTGGGACCAACGTTTGGTTTCTTTCTAGTAGTCGACCTTTGACCTCTTTTGACATTTAAATAAACCCAAATAATAGTTACTCTGAGCAAATCTCTGTTGCTTCTGTTCTGTTACTATTATTATTATTAGTAGTAGTAGTAGTCGTCTGTGCTGCATTGTAGAATGTGTAGTTTCTTATTTTCTACCAGAATCTTTGTTGTAGTTTTTTGTTTCTCAGTGAACTAACTCACAGACTCACAGACGCTCTGTGAGCTCATCGGCTGGTGATTGTCGTCGCAGCGTGTGATTAATATCACCTGGACAGACGGGTGGAGTCGTACATCTGCGAGGCTGTAATTCTAGTTCTGTCCTAGTTTGAAACCTGCTTCCCGACCAGGGTTGAATTACCACGTCGCTTTGCTCTGAGGCACTTTGCTGACCTCTGAGGTGTGTGTGTCGGCCTCTCCTGTTCATGGTCACCTGTCACACCTGCTGCAGAGGGATACTGAAGTCATTGAACACATACTGACGCATTTGTAATTATATTTGTGGCTTTGGTGCTTCGGATGTGGATATTTTAAACACACAGTATCAACTTTTAACAACCTGGGCGTGTTTCTACTTCCTCTTCACTTATCTTCACTTTTAAACTTGAAATATCACATTCAGTCTTCGTTCTCTTGACATTTCGCAATTTGTATTTTCCAAAGTGCGGACTGAATCAGGAATGAGTGCTTTTAGGTTGTCGGCACCCTCAGTGAGGAACAATCTACAGACTGAGCTTAAACTTGAGAATATTTATCACTTTTGTGCAGTTTTGTTTGATCATTTTAGGTTTTTTTTCTGGCGTAATTCTGTTGAATCCATTCCTGGACTGGTCTTTCTTGTTAAACAGATCTGTGATCTCAGTGGGACTCACCTGGTTAAATACAGGCTAAATGAATAAAGTAAAAACCTAAGTAAGTGTGATAAACATTAACGTTCTTTTACATCTAATCTGACAGATCTGGCAACGAGTAGCGCTCCACAGATACTCGGTGTTTCTGATGAATATCTTGTCCAATGTTTGGTGTCGCTGGTGGGAAAATGTTGTTCGTTGGGACATCTCGTGTTCAAGATGTCAGACTGGATGTTCAGTTAATGTGTTAATAATATTTCTTCATCAGAAGAGAGTTTTTAATCTGATCTCTGTGGTGATGTGGACGTGAGCTTCCAGCTCTGAGACATGTCGACGGTGTCAACCAATCAGGAGCGAGATGCTTAACTGGTGTTTACTGAAGGAAACAATCAGCTGACAGACAGACAGACAGGTGCAGTGATACAGGTGTCTGTCAGAAACTGCTCTGACTCCATTACAGACGCATTAAAGTTGAATTGACTCTCTGAGGTCGACTGAAAGCTGAGGAGGAGGAGGAGGAAGAGGAGGACGAGGAGGGGGAGGAGGAAGATGAAGAGGAGAAGGAGGAGGAGGAGATTCAATATTTTAACAAATTACGACATATATGTAATTTTGTTTTTGTGAGAATCCGCTCAGAGACTTGCTGCAGAAATCTGATGGTCACGGTGAAGTTCAGGAAGTCATCAGTTTGTTTTAGATCAAAGTTAAGAAACAGAAGGTTTTATTTACCTTTTTAACAAATCGATCAGTGTTTCCTGTCATCTTTAAAGCAAACAGGTGGAACACTGTCTGGTTCCAGCTTCTTAAATGCAAAGAGTTTCATTTTTTCTTTGTCGTTTCTGACGGTAACTGAAATGTCTTTGGGTTCCGGACAAAAGAAGACGTCACTTTGTGATCTGTGAAGTTGTGACGAGTATTCTTTCTCAATTTCTGAACATATTTCAGATTAATTAACGATGTAAATGTAGTTGCAGCACAGAACCTCAATCATTGCCCTGTTTTGTTGATTCATTTATTAAATGCTAGAAGATAATGAAACATGGCCTTCACAGTTTACTGAATCTCAGGTTTATTTTAGTCAGTACAACAGGAGACATTAAACAAGCACATGTTCCTGTTTGAGAGGCTGAAACGGTGAATTCAGTTTAAAAAGTGATCCAGTCACTTCTGTGTGGTGGAATACAGGCTCAAAACCAGCTGTTCAAACATTATCTGATCCCTTTACTGGTGTGTGTGTGTGTGTGTGTGTGTGTGTGTGTGTGTGTCTTTTGTAAAAGACTTTTAGAGAGAATGTTTCCTCAGTTTCTGTCTTTTTACTGAAACTACATCATCAACATGTCGATGGAGACGAGCTGCTCTTCTTCTTCTTCTTCTGCTTCATTTACATTTCAAACCCTGATAATCTCATCTGCATTCACACTCACATCCACCGCCTCCCTGCAGGTGTGTGTGTGTGTGTGTGTGTGTGTGTGTGTGTGTGTGTGTGTGTGTGTGTGTGTGTGTGTGTGTGTGTGTGTGTGTGTGTGTGTGTGTGTGTGTGTGTGTGTGAGTGTGATGTTTCGCTGCAGCTCTGAACCGAACTGGATGTTTGAGGCTGATTCAGGTATTTGAGGAAGTAAAATGACAGCGTTTGTTTGTTTAACAGTCGTCACATTAACGAGGAGACCTGAGTCGATATAAATGTTTATTAATGGATGAACCTGATTATCAGTTAAGAATTATTTAAAGGGACAGTGTGTAACGATTTAAGTAATTTATTAACTCAAATCAGCGTCTTCGTTCATAAGTAAGTCCTCATTGGTGTACAATTACCTCTGCCAACAATCTGACTTATCCTCCTGAGCGAAGAATTACCTATCTGAATATACACAGCACGGGCAAGCTCTATGGAGGCCGCCATGTCTTTTTGGTTTTAAAAAAACTATGGACTGCCGAGAGGGACACAAAGCACTACGTGGTACTACGTAGTAAGGCTAAACGCGTTTTCGCTCAGAGCTAGCTTGACTGCGGAACTGAGAGGGAGCTCAGCGAAAGCGCTCGTCACTAACAATAACAATAACTAACTACATCTTTACCTCATTACTTGAATCAGTAGAAACACTCGACGCTGTTGGGAAAGAGTCCATATTTTGAAAATGAGTTTCTTGTCCGTCAGGGCCACCGTAGCTTCCGGAACGTCTCCAACGTCTTCAGAACGGGAGGGGTGAGCAAAGGAGTGTTGCAATGTAGAACCTCACAGCTAGATGGCGCTAAATACTTGATATATTACGCACTGTCCCTTTTAATGTCTTCGATCAGCTTTTTATTACTTGTTGTTGTTTGATTTGTCAGATGTTATGACGTCATCACCTTAAAAAAAGGTGCAGACCGCCCCGTTAAAGATGGAGAGAGAAAGCTGACAGTCTGATTCGCAGGTTGAACATGTTTCACTGGTGGTTCTGACTCAGTCACCAACTTTCACACTGACCAAAAACCCACTAACACCTGCTAACATCTGGCTTTTGTGTGCGATATGACTGTATATTATCGGGATTTACTCCCTGATCAATAAACCCTTCAGCAGTCGTGAATTTATCGCCTCCAGATCGGCTCGGCTGTGATATAAACGTAACACCTGAGTGAACAACTACTTTACTCTTTGACTCCCTTTTAGCCGCGATGCTGTGATGTGTGTTGACGTTGAGGCTGCTGGCTTATTAAAGTATTTCAATCTGTCTCCGTCGAGCAGCTTGAACATCGTTCTGCAGCTGCTGAGTTTGAACGAGAGACTGAAGAGACAGTGTGGTGTGATGATCAGTACTGAGCATGTGCAACTCATCAGAGATCAGACAGAAGCAGGATGCCTCACTCCTCAGCAACTTAATCAATAATTTGCTGTTTCAGACACATCGTTTATTTCAGAGCTGGGTTAAGACTTTTTTGGATAAATTTAACATCTCCTGGATGTTGTCTGAAGATTATGAGCTGCTTGATGATGATGATGATGATGATGATGAGTGTGATGGGTTTACCTACATTTAATATAGCACACAGGCTCATTTTGGTGTAATAGCATTGAATTAATCGCTGACAGTCTCCAGCACTTTACCAGTCTACTGACTGCTCTGAGTGCTTTATTTGGGGGTTCAGTGTCTTGCTCAAAGACAGTTTGACATGCAGCTTGGTGGAGCTGGGATTCGAACCAGCCACCTTCTGATTGATTGGTGGCGGCAGTGGCTCAGTCAGTAGAGACTTGGCTTGGGGACCGGAGGGTGGCTGGTTCAAGTCCAGTTACGGACCACAATATTAAAGTGGACTGGCAGCTGAAGAGGTGCCAGTTCACTTCCTTGACTACTGCTGAGGTGTGTGTGTGTGTGTGTGTGTGTGTGTGTACTTACAATATGCAGCTAGTGATGGGTCAAATGCAGAGAATTTCAGGGTGTGTTTGCATGTAACATGTAATATATCTAAAAAAATTATTAATAAAGTATATAAAAATGTTTTTAAAAATTACTAGACGACCCGCTCTACCTCCTGAGATCCAGATGCCTCTGATTTTTGAAAAACAAACAGAGTTTGTGACGTCATCATCTTCTCCAGAAGCCAAATCGCCAGTATGAATGTAAGTTAAGTACGTTTCTGCAAAAGGACTGAAGTTTCTATTTCTCTCGTCACAATGCTGTTCTCATGGTCTGAATAGGTCAGTGGTTCCCAACCTTTTTTGTCCTGTGTACCAACACTCATGAGTGTTGATGATTCTCCAAAAGTGGTCATATGAAATGTTACACAACTGATTATTAAATGAAAATCATTTTATTTCATCTCCTGAATTTGAACATTTAATTATTCCGGCATATTCTATAAGTGAAGGCACTTGTTGGAGTCATGAGAGCATCACTGTTTGGATTCAAATACTTGGTTTTGTCACAACAGATACGGCTGCAGATCTCATTGGTCTCCGTCAGTGGTTTCTCACGTGCAGTTGTTGAAACTCAGACTTGAACTGTGGTCACTGGCTTGGCAGCCTTGTTGATACATTAACTGCCAACATTTCATCGCGGCGCCTCGGGGCTGCGGAGGCGAGCAACAGAAGTTACAGCTGTGCAGCATTTCGAAAGTTGATTTAAAAAAGTGTCAACGTTACTAATGAGGCTGGTGATCGACTCTCACACATCAGGAAATGGCTCCTTTTAATATCCTGATATTAAATTCAGCGCCTGGCTCTCCATCACGCCTGCTGCTGTTGGTCCTGCGGGTCATTAATGTGATGGATCTGATCCTCCTGAGTGCTCGCTAAATTCTCCATCACTGTGTAATTGAGTTAAAGTGTTTTTTTATGGTCGTTCCTCCGAGCGCCTCTCTTCTCTTCAGATCCTCCGGCTCTGCTTCATCCAGCTGTTTGATCTATTTTCTCTCTTCCTGAGCCAAAACGTTAGCGATGTGACATCACGGCCAGAAAGGGTGACATCATTAGAGTAGCTCATTTATAGAGTCTCCAACATCTTTGTCGTCCTCAGACTGAAAAGGTTCATGGCGATGTCTTTGTTCTGAAGTCCCGGTGGTACGAGGAAACATATATCAACATGTGAACAGACTTTGACACCGGAGTGCTCTCCATTCCTCTTCCTCCTCCGTCAGCGGGCGTCTTGTTCTTCCACAGTTGTTCCACCGTTACCTGGGGATCGTGACCGGGGAAAACAGTGCCTCTTCCTGTTTGGTTGTGCTTCCTTTGTGTCATAATAAATCAACCTTTGTTTTTGTGAACCACGTCGAGCCCGGTGGCTAACTGACTATCATAGTTACAGTGAGGCTTATAGGGAAACAATCTATATGTGGATGATGTCATTTTTCCACAAACATCAGTATTTACTGCAGAATGATGAGTTAAAGCAAAAAGTTATCTGTTGCCAGTTTAAAGAATTATTGACGGGTTTAAATCACAGCGTCAGTCATCAGGTCATTTGACACGTTTTCAAAAAGCAAAATTTTCAGTGAAGGAAACATTTAAAAAAAGGTGTTTTTTAATGTGACCGCAGAGTGTTTTTAGAGAGGAGAAGAAGAAGAAGAAGAAGGTGAGAGGAGCAAAGAATTCTGGGATAAGATAGACAAAACAACAGGAGAATAAAAAAAGAGAAAGGAAACAGCCGCTTCTCTCAGCAGCTGTCAGCTCAGCAACACACACGCACACACACACACACACACACACACACACATTTCAGTACAAGTACAATCTGATGTAAACACACTGCAGAGTTGAAAGGAAGGAGAAGAGAGAGACATGAAAGCAAAGAATCAGTGTGTCCTACAGTGTGTGTGTGTGTGTGTGTGTGTTTGTGTGTGTTCCTTGCTGTGCGCGTGTGTGTGTGTGTGTGTGTGTGTGTGTTGGGGGGGCTGTCGACAGATGCTGGGAGGAGGAGGAGGAGGAGGAGGAGTATCGCTCTCGGCTGAGCGATACTCCCTTTTTATTCTCTCTCTCTCAGCTTTCTTTCTCCCCGCCCCCACTGTGTGTGTGTGTGTGTGTGTGTGTGTGTGTGTGTGCGTTTCTTGCAGAGTGTGTGTGTGTGTGTGTGTGCTGCATTGCCTCAGTGACGGTGCTGTGCGGTCGGTTGGAGGGTGAATGTTTTTCTGCCGCTTAGAGAAGAAGAGCGAGAGGTGGAGAGACATTCAGAGAGAGAGAGAGAGCGTGTGTGTGTGTGTGTGTTTCACCTCGGTGTGTGTGTGTGTGTGTTTCACCTCGGTGTGTGTGTGTGTGTGTGTCGCCGGTCGGTCGGACGGACAGACGCCACACAGCTGAGAGTGTATCGGCATCTGCGTGTGTGTGACAGTCGCTGTGTGTGTTTCGTGTTTCACCACAGAAGAAGAAAAACAGTTTGTTGTTTTTTTTTATTTTTCTTCTTCTGCTGCTGCAGCAGGAGAGAGAGAGAGCGAGCGGGCGAGCGAGGTTCAGCTGCATTACTGCTGCATCTGTTTAGAGTCAACGACAGAGGCTGGTACGTGTGTGTGTGTGTGTGTGTACTGTGTGTGTGTGTGTGTGTGTGCTGATTGATTATGTATCAGCTCTTGTTTTGATGTATTATTTTGTTGTTGACAAACTGCAGTCAGCTGATATTTATGTACTGGACCTTTATGGTAAACAATTGATCGCCATATTTATTGAGAGCTTATTTCTGATTGATTGATTGATTGATTGATTGATTGATTGGCGGTATTGATGATTATGATGATGATTAATAACATTTAGCTTCTTTATTAATTGATCTGCCAGTTATTTTCTTTTAGTTGTTTGAAATAGTGAAAAATGAGTTAATACTTATCGTCACTGGTTATTAGATCACGATGACTTGACTAATTGACGAACTGATCGATCATTTAGTCTCTAAAATGTCATGAAATGTTCACCAAAGACTCCCAAATGACTAAAACCCAAAATAGTTTCACTCTCTGTGAAGGAAAACAGATAATAGCTGCTGTATTTCTTGATAAATGACTCCAATTAATGTTATTGTTTCTTTGTTGGGGCTGAATGTTGAAGGTCGACGCTGTCAAGGCGCCAATTAGAATGTGTTCTGTACACTGAGAATCAATAACTGTCGGGTTCTGCAGGCAAACATCAGCTTCATAATGTCGTCTGACATGTACTCAGAGTATCAGAGTAAAAAGTCTCCCTCTGAAGGACATTTGTGCTCAAAGCTAACTGAAGCTCACGTCATATTAACAGAATTCAAAGACTATTAAAGTTAAAGGTAGAATCAGTAGGATTTGTCCCAGCTGTTCCTGAACGCACCACAAAGACAGTTGATTGTTGAGTCTCATTCCCAGGACGTCAAATAGACACATGTTGGGTTGGTAAAGCGTCCCGAGCAGCAACAAAGAGAGAAAATCAGAAACTCTCTGCAGATACGAGACACTAACACGCCTTTTCTCCACATTCCAGTCTCCCTCTCTGTCTGTTTACGCCTTCTTACGTCTTTTACGTCTTTGTCTCGTCTCGCTGCGTCTGCCGTGCGTGATGTGCTCTGATTGGTCCACATCAGTCTGCTGATGCTGGGAAATAACAAGAATCCATAATTCACCTCAGATGCATCAAACTGAAGTAACGAGGCTGTTCTGAAGCTGTGAGGAGGAGAAAGTTCACATGTTTGAGAAAGAAAATACTCGAGTACAGTAACTGAGTATTTATGTTGTCTTTTCCTGGATTTAAAGGCTCTTTACAGGGAAGTGATGTTAGTTTCATTATTGTTATGATATTGGACTTTGTCGCCCAGTCCTGATATTTATGACGAGCTTTTTAGAAGATATATGTGTTGTATTGAAAACCTGCAGGGTCCTAAAGTAGCAGACTCCATGCTAACGGCCTGCAGACTTGTAGGATGCAGCTCTGTGTGACGATGTGCTTCGACAGGCTCAGTCAAGATGCCGACAGTCCTGTTTTTCTGTTGATAAACACAGGCCTTAGTCTGGTCCTGATCCGGAGTTAATCTGACCACTCAGACGGTTCATGACGTCCTGAGTTTACTCTGAGTTTCAGCAGACGATTTATTTGGGCGGTGAATCCTCTGATTTCTGTTTTCAGACACCAAAGCATCTGCGACGAACTGCAGCCAGTCGTTTTAATCTCTCTGATATATGATCTCCACGTGGCTCCGCAGTCTGTCTGAACAGCTGCTGACCGACCGGCTGCTGCCTGTTTCTGTCCTGCTGTCTGTCTGCTGAAAGTACGGAGGCCACAGAGGGACAAACAGCTTCAGGAGTTTAACTTCTCAGCCTGAGTGAAGAGAATCAATGAGGGACTGATTTAAACTGCCTGTTTACCAACATGTGACTGTGACTTAATTAAACTTTGTGAAGCGAGATGTTTCATCGAGTACTTCAGTATTTCATCACGAGACTTCAGTAAGACAGAACTTCATTTATCCACAGAGAAACTGTTGTGCAGCAGTTACAGGGCAAAGTAGGAAAGAGTGCACTTGAACGCACCGTGACGTCCTTGTTGACGCTCATATACTTTGTTGTACGAGTCGATGTAGATTACAGGTTTGAGGACGTGCACCTGAATGCACCATGATGTTCCTCTGAACGTGTCAAACTTGAGTGCAGTCGTTTCTGTGTGGAAGCTCATTTTGATTGATTTTACAATTTTAAAATCCTGACGCCCCAAATAAGAATTCAATAATAAAAAGCAATATTTTACAAAAAGAGCAGGAAGAAGAGTAACAGTTGTTGGCTGCTGCTCGTATGAATCAATCAATCAATCAATCAATCAGACTTTATATGTATAACACCTTTTTAATACAGATTACAACATGAAGCCATCGCTGTCTATTAAACTATTAATAATCTAAGTAGAGAAAATAACTGGCAGATTCATCAGTTATAATTGTAGTAATATAATAATATATAATAAAGCTGTTATTTGCAGCTGAATGATAAAGTTTATCTCCAGCTGTCGTTGTCATAGCAACAAGTCCTCGAGCCAAAACCTAAAAAAAAAAACAAGCTTGCAGCTCATTGGCTGATCGTTCGACCGCGCAGGAGATAAAACCCAAAACAGTTCCTCCATCAGGTTCTGGCTCAGTTCTGTCTGTCTATAACGACTCCTCTGTCCCTGATCCAGGACTGCCTGCTACTTATTGATCCTGTAAACTGTGACGCTTCAGTCACAGATTTGATTTATAGTGTTTGTTACAGGAGGAATGAACTCCTGAGACATGACTTATTTAATCACGTAAGATTAAAACCCGGCGTGTAGCTACATCACTAACGAGGCTTCCTGCCATGCAGATGATTCAGATTCCCTGCAGGATTGTGGATCAGAGACTTTTAATAGGATTTGTTGCCAATTAAAACAATCTAGAAACTCACAGAGTAACCTGTAAATGATCCTGTGTGTTCTGTAGCAGCGTGAGCAGCTGACTGCTTGTTGTTTGTCTGTTTTATGCTGACTGAAGTTTCTGGACTGTTTCAAAGTAAAGGTTTGGAAGTAATCAAGGTGTGTGTACGTGTGTGTGTGTGTGTGTGTGTGTGTCAGCAGTGTGTGTGTGTGCGATGCTGTGTCCGGCCTCCTGCCTGCCTCTCCTCAGGGAGCTGGCTCAGTGGCGCTGCCTGCTGGGCTGGCATCGCCACCACGGAGTCGGTTCAGCTAGCGCCACAGGGCTAAGCGCTAACACTGGACAGCAGCAGCAGCAGCAGGGGTCAGAGGTCAGGGGGAGGGACAGTCGACCTGTCGGCCGCACCAAACCGCTGCAGGGCAGCCAGGTGAGTCCTGGACCGAACAGAACAGAGATACATGATGAACGTGTCGTCTTTCTTCTCTGGGGGATTTTTGTTGCTGTTGGTTGTTGAATTGGTTTGAAGCAGCAGCTCAGAGTCGAGCCGTCACCAAACCTGAACGATTGGTTCACTGAACCCACAGATCTGTTGCTCAGACTGGACTTCCTGGATCCTCTTTCAGGTCTCAGTGATTGGTTGAGACGTTTGAGCTGACCGCTACGACGAGCTACGTGATACTTCTGTGAATGAGAGGATGATGTCGTGTAAACACGGCTGTGGTGTCTGCAGCTGTTTGTGTAAACATCTGTTGTGGATTATAACCCCGGCTGCAGTCCTGATAACTGGACCTCACCTGTTTTAAATTAATCTGATTTCATTATTGATCTCAAACAAACTGACTCGACCGATTTCCTGCCAATGAAAAACCCTAAACCGCTGAGAGCTGAACCGCGATGAAGGGAATCTCTTTACCTCTAATCCATTTATCTCACACACACACACACACACACACACACACACACACACACACACACACTCTCTCTCTCAGTGCTTTTAGCCTGATTGCTATCGATCGAGGTGAAGCAGGTCGAGGCTGCGGAGTGTTTTTCCTGCTGTGTTGGTTTTATCCTGAGAAATATGCTGCATGTGTTTAAAGCAGTTTTAATGGAGGATGAAGAAGATCAGTGTATGTGGTTGAAATCTGACCAACTGTATGTGTGTTTATTGTGAGACTCGGTGATATATAATGACAAAGAGTGAGAGCGTGCAGCTGTTGAACTGTCGGGTTTAAGACTCGTGGTTCAGAGGAACAACGAAGAGTCGGGTGAAGCTTCGTAGACGACGTACTCGTTTGTGCGTATAGTAACTTGATCTTGATGATGAGCTCAGGTAGCTTAGCACAAGTTTTGTATAGTATAACGTCCTCCTCTCCTCCTCCTGATGATATAAAGTCCTCCTCTCCTCCTGATGATATAAAGTCCTCCTCTCCTCCTCCTGATGATATAAAGTCCTCCTCTCCTCCTCCTGATGATATAAAGTCCTCCTCTCCTCCTCCTGATGATATAAAGTCCTCCTCTCCTCCTCCTGATGATATAAAGTCCTCCTCTCCTCCTCCTGATGATATAAAGTCCTCCTCTCCTCCTCCTGATGATATAAAGTCCTCCTCTCCTCCTCCTGATGATATAAAGTCCTCCTCTCCTCCTCCTGATGATATAAAGTCCTCCTCTCCTCCTCCTGATGATATAAAGTCCTCCTCTCCTCCTCCTGATGATATAAAGTCCTCCTCTCCTCCTCCTGATGATATAAAGTCCTCCTCTCCTCCTGATGATATAAAGTCCTCCTCTCCTCCTCCTGATGATATAAAGTCCTCTCCTCCTCCTGATGATATAAAGTCCTCTCCTCCTCCTGATGATATAAAGTCCTCCTCTCCTCCTCCTGATGATATAAAGTCCTCCTCTCCTCCTCTGATGATATAAAGTCCTCCTCTCCTCCTCCTGATGATATAAAGTCCTCCTCTCCTCCTCCTGATGATATAAAGTCCTCCTCTCCTCCTCCTGATGATATAAAGTCCTCCTCTCCTCCTCCTGATGATATAAAGTCCTCCTCTCCTCCTCCTGATGATATAAAGTCCTCCTCTCCTCCTCCTGATGATATAAAGTCCTCCTCTCCTCCTCCTGATGATATAAGTCCTCCTCTCCTCCTCCTGATGATATAAAGTCCTCCTCTCCTCCTCCTGATGATATAAAGTCCTCCTCTCCTCCTCCTGATGATATAAAGTCCTCCTCTCCTCCTCCTGATGATATAAAGTCCTCCTCTCCTCCTCCTGATGATATAAAGTCCTCCTCTCCTCCTCCTGATGATATAAAGTCCTCCTCTCCTCCTCCTGATGATATAAGTCCTCCTCTCCTCCTCCTGATGATATAAAGTCCTCCTCTCCTCCTCCTGATGATATAAAGTCCTCCTCTCCTCCTCCTGATGATATAAAGTCCTCCTCTCCTCCTCCTGATGATATAAAGTCCTCCTCTCCTCCTCCTGATGATATAAAGTCCTCCTCTCCTCCTCCTGATGATATAAAGTCCTCCTCTCCTCCTCCTGATGATATAAAGTCCTCCTCTCCTCCTCCTGATGATATAAAGTCCTCCTCTCCTCTCTCCTCCTCCTGATGATATAAAGTTCCTCCTCTCCTCCTCCTGAGATATAAGTCCTCTCTCCTCCTCCGGATTAGTCCTCCTCTCCTCCTCCTGATGATATAAAGTCCTCCTCTCCTCCTCCTGATGATTATAAAGTCCTCCTCTCCTCCTCATGATGATATAAAGTCTCTCTCCTCCTCCTGATGATTAAAGTCCTCCTCTCCTACTCCTGATGATATAAAAAGTCCTCCTCCCTCTGAGATTAAGTCCTCCTCTCTCCTCCCTGATGGATATAAAGCTCCTCTCTCCCGCTCCTGATGATATAAAAGTCCTCCTCTCCTCCTCCTGATGATATAAAGTCTCCTCTCCTCCTGATGAATATAAAGTCCTCCTCTCCTCCTCCTGAATGATATAAAGTCCTCCCTCCTCTGATGATAGAAAGTCCTCCTCTCCTCCTCCTGATGATATAAAAATCCTCCTCTCCTCCTCCTATGATATAAAGTCCTCCTCCTCCTCCTGAATTATATAAAGTCAAAGTCCTCCTCTCCTCCTGATGATATAAAGTCCTCCTTCCTCCCTCCTGATGATATAAAGTCCTCCTCTCCTCCTGATGATATAAAGTCCTCCTCTCCTCCTCCTGATGATATAAACTCCTCCTCTCCTCCTCCTGATGATATAAAGTCCTCCTCTCCTCCTCCTGATGATATAAAGTCCTCCTCTCCTCCTCCTGATGATATAAAGTCCCTCCTCTCCTCCTCCTGATGATATAAAGTCCTCCTCTCCTCCTCCTTGACGTGCGGCTGCTAGCGCTTTTAGCCCTGCTGCAAAAACCAGCATAGACCAGCACCAAAACACAACGTACGTTGTGTTTTGGTGCTGGTCTATGCTGGTTTTTCCAGCAGGGCTCTCAGCAGCTATGGAGAAGATTTCAACTTTTAAAGGGTTGACAAAGAATACAAACATTTATTTCCTGGCTTGTGGCTTTTAAACCGTCTTGGAGGAAGTTTTTTCTTCCCTCATCAGTTGAAGACACAACAACCAGCAGCAGTTTGGCCTCAGTGAACCCGTCGATGTTTTCCAGCCTGCTGCCCTTTTTCAGGAAGCGGCTGCTGCGCTGAGCTCTGCAGCCGATGAATATTTAATGAGACGAACACTGAAACTCCTGCTGGGTCACCTTCCTCTGTGTTCATCACGTGACTGATACACGATTCTGATCAGTGTTCCACTTATTGATGGACCGAACGGTGCAGTGATGTCGTCTTAAACACCCGAGAAAACACTGAACCTGTCAGAATTAAGACCTTTTAATGGCTCAACGGAAACCTGAATCATTTTATCTTTACTCCTATTAATAAGATCTCTGACAACATTCACACATATATAATTTAACTGTCTTTGTTTTCTCGGCCCTCGTTTAATCGCCTCCACTCGACTGGAGATCGTCCGGGCTGCGGCGGCTGAACATTAACGTGGAGAGATTTATGGTGGCGTGGTCGTCCGTCTGCAGTCTGTTGTTTCGTCGTGTTGCTGTTTTCTGTCCTGCTGTCGACAGATTCAGCGTCTGTCTTCAGTCTGCTGCTGTAAATAAGAAATGTGTCGGCAGGTCTGAGGTAAACAAAAACCAGAGAGAGAGGTTAGAATTATATATTCATGAATAGACGGAGGCGTCCGTCATCCATCATCCTCCCGCTGTCTGCTCACCGTGAAGGAGACAAATCCAGAGCTGGAGAGAATCCACTCGTCATGTTGGAGACGTTCGACGTCCAACAGAACACAAACGGTCCGTCTGTCTCCTCACCGGGCCTCAGACTATTAAACCCTCCTTTATTAACAGCGTGTTCATGTGGTGCTTATGATTTATTGATTTAATAGAGTGCAGTATGACTCAAGTAGTTAGATAATTCCAAAATCATTCAAGTAGTTTTGCAATCAAAAATTACTTTTCACTGTCTTCTGCAGTAGATTGATCATTTTGGGGTTTGAAGATGTCTGAAACAAGTCGAGTCATTTTGAAAACAATCATTTGATTAATCAGTAATGGAAATAATCCTCAATTGTAGCAGAACGATGATTAATTCAAAGGGAATTTTTCTCGTTAAATAAGTCGTCATGGTTAGTAATTCTTCGGTTTGTGCTGTGATGACATCACTGTGATGATGTCATCACAGTGATGTCATCAGGAAGACTTAAAAGATTTATAACAGGAAGTCTGAGTTACAAACTGGAGGTGATGAGCAGGCAGAGAAGCTCTACTGAAGGCTTTCTCCAGTTGCATTATGGGAAATGTAGGATCCAGTGTTCGACCCGTATCTCCAGGCTGACAGTCAGGATGTCTTCAACTCTGCTGCTCAGATCCTGAAGTTCGGTCCAAAGTGTCCCGTTAGAATCCTGTCCCACGATCCTTCACGTGTCTCTCAAACACGACTGACAAAGATTTGTATATTTTATAATCAGTAACGTTCACTGAGAACCAAACAATTTAAAATCACTCCAAGCACCACAATCATAAAGTTCTATGATGTTGGACAACATATAGAGCGAGCCACTCGGGTTCTAAAAAACAGTGAAAAATTCCAAACAATTCTCAGATTAATTGGGAGAACGTTTTCAGATCGATGTAAAAGAAATGACTGTACTGCAGAGCGAGGACAGTTGACGATGTGAAACCCGGACGTCACGATCTTCAACTGTGATTCACAGTCAGTGAAAACAATCCTGAGCTCTTCAGCACAAATACAGGATGAATAAATGTTGGTAACTTCGTCTCACTGACGTTTAATCACACGTCAGATTTAACGTGTTGTTGCAGATACGACGTGCAGGCCGAGCCTTCAGACAAGCTGACAGGATTAGGACATTTAAATACATCAGGAAACCAATAAAGGACGTCAGACAGTTTATCTGAATCACTCCAGTGAGAATCTTACTCACCGCCATCACTTTATACTTGTTGTTTTAGAGATTTGCACTAAAATCTTTTATTTTCTGAGGAAAGCTCAAATCGACGAGCGTCAGATAAAAAGTCCTTCAGCTTCTGTTTTATCGTGTTGATGAAATATCTCCAGCACATCAAGATAAATAATTTCAGATTTTCTTTTGCCTATTTTTTTATTTTTTAGAATGTTTTTATTCTCTGATCCGTCTCAGTCAGAATTCACTGTGTGGTGGTGTGAGGGCCATCCGACCAATCAGCAGTCTTCTTCTGGACACACTGATGCTGAATCCTCTCTCTCTCTCCCTCTTTCTCTCTCTCTCTCTCTCTCTCTCTCTCTCTCTCTCTCTCTCTCTCTCTCTCTCTCTCTCTCTCTCTCTCTCTCTCTCTCTCTCTCTCTCATGTTTATGGATGCTCTCTCGCTCTCTGTGGGTTCAGTCGTGTTCAGATGTTCAAACAGCCTCCTCCTCCTCCTCCTCCTCCTCTTCTCTCCAGTCCCTGTGTTTCCCGTCGTATCGCTGATTTCATACCTCATTTACCGTCCTCATCAGTGCTCCGCCTCGCTATAGGCTCCTGGTCTATCTATAGGTGCTTTGTTGTTCAACATGAAAGAGATGGAGGAGGAGGAGGAGGAGGAGGTGGAGGAGGAGGAGGTGGAGGAGGAGGTGGGGGGAGAATCCTTTCACTGTGACCTTCAGCATCTCTGAAAATTTGAGGAGAAGCTGCAGCCATCACATGATAATCTGACCAGAATAGAAACGCAGAGGATTTATTAATATCACAGCTTCATCTGGATCGTTTAAATGAACTGTGTTGAGCCGCAGCAGCAGCAGCAGCAGCAGCAGCAGCTTTGTTCTGAAGACATGAAGCTCAGTTGTCGTTTATAGGAAAACTAAAACTATTGTTATCATGATATATAATTGTGACAACTTAAATTAGATTATTATTTGGTATTTTAGCTTGCAGATGGTTTAAAGACGTTGATTTCACTTGTCAAACATTAGAGCTGCAACAATCACACGATTAGACGACCAAAAGACAATTATGACATCAATATGAGAGATTTAAAAACATTTTATTAAACTAGACTAAACAATTAAGCCATTAATCATGACAACCTGCACATTAATTGATGATTTGAGGCCGAAATTACAGAATTAATCGCTGCTTTTCTTAATAACTGTCGTCGTTTGTTCCACTTGTGTTTTTCAAGTCAACATGAAACGACTGGACTCTGACGCTGAAGACTGTCAGCACAGACAGAAAAATGAAATGAAAGTACAAGATGGAGTTCACACAGGAAAGAGACTTCGTGGTTTGAAGGCAAAAGAGGAATTGAAATTTTGACCTCTGGATTCTTCGGTCAGAACATCAAAACTCTCTGATGAATAAACGGATGTAACCTCGTCTCCATTCATTAAATAATGTGTCGAAACCCAAAATAGAAAAGCTCTGTTTCTCTGGAGTCACTGTAGCAGGAGACAGAATATGTTTTTGTGTCAAGATGTTTCCTTTCTTCCTCTCGTCTCGTCTTCTCGTCTTCGTCGCCTCCACACAGAACCTGAACAGACTGAAGTCTGAACATCAAACATCATCTGATCGTCGTCGCCTCGAACACATATTTCTGAGGAAGTGATAAAAATAAAACAGTTTTGTGGAGAGAAGCGTCTCTGGAGTCTGAAGTCTGCAGGTTTGGCAGCAATGTGACGTGAAATAAATGATTTTGTCAGAAACGAGAGATGTTTTTCCTTTAATTAATGATTTTAGGAGTTTAATCAGTGATTGAGGAGTTTGATTAATTTATTCAGGAAGACGTCTTGTTGATTCAGCCTCGGGTCTCTTCTGCTTCATGCTGACACACACAGATGTTACAAGATGCAAATTTATGGATTTTATTTATGCTGAAGTCGACTTTTAACACGTCGTTCTGCTGATTATCCACACAGAATAAATTCTGGTTTGGTCCGTTTACAGTCCGACAGTCTTTCTCTCTCTAACGTTCGTCCCGTCTCTGTTTCCTCCCTCAGTACTCGTCGGCCGGCTGCCTGCTGACTCTTCACCACAGCGAGAAGCCGGATCACGAGGAGGTTTGTGAGTTCCGGCCGTACACCTGTCCGTGTCCCGGAGCCACCTGCAAGTGGCACGGCTCGCTGGAGGCCGTCATGCCTCACCTGATGCACTCACACAAGTCCATCACCACGCTGCAGGTCGGCAACACAACCTTTCAACCTTTGTATTATATAACACGCCATCTTTACAAAGAGACTTGAGACTTTCCTCTCTCTCTCTGCAGGGGGAGGACATCGTCTTCCTGGCGACGGACATCAACCTGCCGGGCGCCGTCGACTGGGTGATGATGCAGTCGTGCTTCAGCCACCACTTCATGCTGGTGCTGGAGAAGCAGGAGAAGTACGAAGGCCACCAGCAGTTCTTCGCCGTCGTGCTGCTCATCGGCACTCGCAAGCAGGCCGAGAACTTCGCCTACCGCCTGGAGCTCAACGGCAACCGGCGGCGGCTCACCTGGGAGGCCACGCCGCGCTCCATCCACGACGGGGTGGCGGCCGCCATCATGAACAGCGACTGCCTGGTGTTCGACACCTCCATCGCACATCTGTTCGCAGACAATGGCAACCTGGGGATCAACGTCACCATCTCCATGTGCTGAGGGAGCACACACCACAACAGGGACACGTGCAGGACCAGTTCTGGAGGTGTCGGGTTCACCTTCGGGCTCGGTCCGTGGTGTTGGTGGTACCGCCGGCTGAGCGGCTGGAGTCGTTTGTGAGGAACAAACTGAACATTTGGAGACGTTTTAAACGCTGAGAGAAAACTTCTCAAATGACTCGACAGCAGCGACAGAGCGTCAGCAGCGCCCTGATGAATTATGGGTCGTCCTTCTGTCCCTTGATTGGACGCTGGAGGACAAGTGGAAGAAATCTCCACCAGCGACGAGCATCGGGCCCGGAGCGGTCCTGATCTTCTTCTCCGGAGCAGAAACCAACAGATTCTTCAGACTCTACATGTTCACAGTATTCTGTTCTGGAGCTTCAGTCTCAGGGTCGAGTCCACAGCGTTCACCAGCAGAACCGGTCCGAAAGAACCGCCACTGTTCAGGTTTACATTTGAGCTGCATGAGCAAAGTCCCGCCCACTTAGTTACTGTTGCTACGACAGATAAGCTCGAAAATGAGACGCACTGAGCCGCGATGGAAGGACACGACGACTGGCTGACGTCCATCTGACCTTTTCTGAGTGTTTCCATCGCTACTGCAGACATAAAGAGGAAACAAACCTGTCAGACGTTACGCTAACGAAAGCTAACGTGAGCTAACGTATGTGTCTTTGCTGATGGTGTTGAGGTCTCACACAGTCTGATCCACTTGTGACAAACAAATGTAACGGAGGCAGAAAAATAACTGAAATGACGTCGTTGTGCTGGCAAAGTCGACTTCACCAAGAACTAAATGACTGTAGATCATTAAAGCTTCTTCTGCAACAAACAGAAACAGGTTTCATGTCGGGCAACAAACACACTGATAACAACATATATATTATGTATGTGTGTGTGTGTGTGTGTTGTTGGGTAAAAACCAGCTTACAGATCCATCAGTCAGGATTTAAACCAAACACAGTAAAAAGAAACAGTCGTACACTAAAGCTGTCGACGCTGGTTTTTTCAGGACCGATGCTGATTATTTAGTGATCCAGGTCCAAAGTGAACCAGGCGCTGGTTCCAAGTTGGTTGTGGATCTTTTAAGAACCAGTTTGCTTTTCACATCATGAGAGTTTCCGTAGAGTCGCATCATCCAGTCTGTGTGTGATTTAGATTCACCAGCGCTGCCAAGAACAACCACGACGGACGACATCGAGTCGTTTTCACGTCTGCATCCGAACACGACTTGATGCTTCCATCAGTGAAAATAAAATAAATGTTTTGTTTGTGTGGATAAATCAGAAGAAGCTTCACCAGCTGGTTTGTAAAAGCAGTGGTTTAAAGTCTTCTCGCCACCAAAGTGTCGGTTCCAGAACTGGTTCCAGGTGAGCACCGGCTCTGAACCAGCACCTGAACCGCCCCGGTAGAAAAGAGCCGATACACTCACAGCAAAAATAAAACTACTGATGTCAAAGTTCAGAGTAACCAGTGATTGAAATTTCCGCTACTTTTACTTCGATTCCAATCAGATTAATTTATCAGTAGTTGGATGCAAAACACTCGATAACGCTGAATATCGGCTCTGATCCGAACAGTTTGTCTGACAGGTTTAATTCCACTCTGTAAAGTGTTTGTGTTCTTGGGTTTTGGATCCTGATTGTTATTGTTTGTGTTTTTATAACTTTGTAATCTCTCATCTCAACAGTCCTTGTTGGGCTCAAAGTTTCCATGAAAGCTGCAGTTGTTTCTGTTATTCTTCAGTAAATTCAGTCATATTTTCCAGCGGTAGTTGAATCCAACCTTCAGGATGGAAACGTCTCGACCCGTCAGCCAGATGTTTCTACAGAACCGCTCAGTGACGTCTCAGACTCGACTGTGATCGACCTCACAGGACTCGACTGCTGCTTTCTAAAGGCTGCTGGCAGTTTGAGTAAAGCAGAATAATGTGAACTCTTCAGTGACTCTGCTGTAATGAACTGAGGCTGAGTGGAAGGATGCTAGTTCAAATCCCTGCTGCAGAACGAGGCTGGCAGCATCCAGCCGTGTTGTGACTGCACTCGGTTCACTGTCGGCTCGTCTCTCACGTTTCGGAAGTCGGCGTTCGACCTCTGTGGGAACCGGCTGAGCGGTGAAATCCAGTTAATCCTCAAACCGTCTTTAATCTCAGATAAAAGCAGTGAAATGGAGGAATAATCCTCCCGTCCCTCTTCCTGCAGTCTGTCTCGCCACCAGCGCCTTACTTTTCTACCGCCAACCTCCTCTTCTTCCTGTCGGAGCTGATGAGCTTCACCTGACACCTTCAGGTCGGTTCACTGAAGACCTGCCAGGGAAACACAACCGAGACTGTCGATCAGAACTGACAAAAGAAACGTGTATTTTAAAAAGGCTGTTTGCTTGTTTAAAGCCACAGTGACACGATGGACGGTTATTATGATTATTAAAAGCTAATGTGGGATTGTGGGTAAAAAACAAAAGATTTTCCAACATTCCTCGTCTTCAAACCTTCGTAGCAACTGACCAGGAAGAAACTTCACAGATACCTCGACCACAGACACGTCTGTACTGAACCGTCAGACCTCTGCAGCGTTCCCTCTGTGTTTGTTCAGCCGGAAAAGAAAAGTAACAGTTTGACGTGGAGCCATTTAATCTGATAGTTCTGAGAGTAATTCTATCATTGATGTAAAGAAAAGACTTGTAGGAAAGTTTCTTACATACATAAGAACATAAAATACCAAATTAACTGTAAAAACTGCCAAACTAATGGATTCTCATATGTACAGATTATATGTCAGTCCCTAATCTGTCATCTGTTGCTTATTAACTAATTAATTAACATCTTGTCTGACTAACCTGCTAGATAACGCTGATTTGTGTCACAGTACAACCTCATGTGACAAAAATAAGATAAATACGTACATTTTGGCTAAAATACAGTCTCTCGCTAGACAAAATAATAAAAAAAAAAATAGCTAGCCAAACAATGTTTATAAGATTTCGAGCTAGCAAATTAATATTTTGGTCACAGTAGCTTGCTAGATAACATATTTCTTTAACTAAGTACTGAACATGTTAGCTAAGATACATTAGCTTGATATACGACTTGTTTCTAGCTAGCTAACATCCTCACTGTTACATTTGCTTGTTAGAAAATGTTTGTTGTCTAACCCTAACCCTAACCCTTCTTAACAAGCTAATGTATCTTAGCAAAGATGCTAATTAGTTGGCTAGCTAGTTAAGACAACTGTCACAGTACAACTTCACCTGACAAAAATAAGCTAACTACCTAAAATCAAGGCTAATTTACAGTAGCTTGCTAGATGTTTGTTTTCTAGCGAGCCATTCGACATTTTGGTTACAGTAGGTTGCTACATAACATATTTCTGTTGCTAACTACCTAGCATCTTGGCTAACATAGCTCGTTAGGTAACATTTGTTTTGTTTTTTTAGCTAGAAAACAAGCTAATGTATCTTAGCCACGATGTTAATTAACAGAATATTAATGAAAACATGACAAACTTCAAATTTATCAGCAGTTAGTGTCTTTATTGATACTTTCTCTGTGGTTTAATACTAATGTAAACTGTTAGTGACCATTAAATCTTTATTGTTTGATGCATCAGAACCTTTTTATCGACACTCCGGTGGGATCCAGCGTTCGGATGTTAAAGTCGTGTCTTTGATATTTTGAGCGCTGAATAACGAACACAGAGGGAACGCTGCTCTCTGATCATCACTTCCACTTTAAAACCCGCTGACTTTCTATGAAATGTTTGAAAATACTGTAAATGAAGTTATAATGACAATATATTTTCTAAAAACAAAAGACTGCTCTGCGTTTATTCCTCGTGCTCAGTTCGATGTGTTTGTGTTGCTGTTTGTTTCGACTGTAAAGATCCGGAACGTTATTTTCTAAACTGTTCCTGACGTTTGTTGTGGATCCTCTTCTGTTATACAAGTTCTTTGGTTTTATTCAAGGTACAAGAAGCCTGTGGACATAAAAACTACATCTCCCAGGGTGCATTTCAGCAGCAGACATCCAGCCGCAGAGCTCCAGATTATGTTAAATGTACCGCAGACGGTAACCTGAAGCTAAAAATCACTTTGTAGAAGCCACATTAAATATTCAACAGTTTGGATCCTTTTGGGATTAATTTAGTAACGAGTGTCTCCATAGCAACAGCAGCTGAGGCTCATGGGTATTGTATTTAAAGATGTCCACCAGATCAGCAGCAGCAGGACCGTAACAAAATCAAATCCACTTAAACTATTAAAGTAAAAAGAGCGACCGGTGTCGTCTGTGATATGAGGACGTTGTTCTGATCGGACCTTTCTTTGTTCTGTTCTGCTCACTTCTGCCATGTTTCTATAATAAATGGGTGCAGTTTGATTCTGTGTGATTCTGATCTTTACATCGTTGTAACGTCAGACGGGATGTTTCAGGATGATTCAGAGAACAGCGACATCAGTCTGTGTCACCTCTGTCTCCCTCTGGTGGCTGCAGGGTTTCTCTGCTCTGAGCTCCATACAGGTGCTGGAGCTGCTCCGCCCCTCAGCCACAGGTGAGCCCGTGCAGGGTGTCTGCACAGCTTAGCTTAGCTTAGCTTAGCATGACTAGAAACAGCCCTGATCTTTCCAGATAAAATCAACAGCTCTAAAGCTCAAAGATCAACAGTTTTTTCACAAAATGCCAAACAAAGTCTGTAAAGACTCCTGAAACACAGGAACATAAAAGTTTATACATTTTGCCGTTTGTACTTCAACAAATCAGATCTAATTTACAGTCCTGGTCGTCATATTTCCAGTCTGTATGCTAAGCTAACTTTCTGCTGCCTGAGGCATAAGTGTACTTCCAAAAATGTTAAACTATTTCTTCAAGTTTGCAGCCAGATTGTTTAAATATATCTGAATTCTGGGGCGTTTTATTTAAATGAATCCTTCACATCACACGCAGACCTTCACATTGCTGAATGACTTCTGTCTCACTGCCGCTGATTTCCACCCATTTCTGTTGGTGTGCGTGTGAGCGATCACAGTTAAACATGAACTTTGCATGAATATTTAACCATGTTAGCAACATGGTTGTACTGATGGTAAAGTTTAATCCACCACTGTAGTCTGAAGTCTCTCTGCAACTTTGGTTTATGAACAATTACCTGGAAAACTCATTACTGTACCATCAGACTCAGCTGATGTTTGTGTTTACTGCTCATTAGCTGATGGTAGCATGACTGCAGAATCAGTCTTGTTGTAAAATGTACGTGACGTACATAATTTAACGACACATTTTGAAAAATATCTCACATGATCTGGTATAAATGAATGGAAAAGGTGTGCAGAGGCATCAAGTCTGTTTTCAATGATTCCATATAACAAACCCCTCTGATGACAGGTGAAGACTTTTCTTTTCTTTTATTACAAAACTCAAACATTTAACTTTTCTGGACTGGACGATGGAAACAGAGACGTCACAGCCTGAAAACATTTCACTACAGCTGCCGTCCGACACCGAGGAGGAGAGAAGATATCAGGAAACATTTTACACTGAACTGAGTGAAGATGAATCAACAGATGGATGAAACCAGAACTCACAACTGGATCCTTTGACTGAGATCTGTTTGTGTAATGAACCCTGCAGCCACCAGAGGGCGCAAACGATCAGTGAACATGACACAACATCAGTCTGTCTTCATGTTTTTACACCATCAGACACTCGACGTCTCAGTATTTACGAGGACGCTCTCTGTCCCTGTCCGTCTCTCTTCTTCTGTCGTCTCTATCTGTGTCTCTTCTTCTGTCCCGATCAAACTCTCTTCTTCTATCATTTTCTCTGTCTGTCTCTCTCCTCCTGTCACCGTCTGTCTCTCTGTCCATCTCCCTTCGTCTGTCGTCTCTTTCCGTCTCTCTTCTTCTGTCGTCGACTCTGTCCCGATCAGACTCTCTTCTTCTCTCATACTCTCTGTCTGTCTCTCTCCTCCTGTCGCCCTCCCTCTCACGATTCCTCCTCCTGTCTTCCTCTCTCTCCCTGTCCGTCTCCCCCCTCCTCCTCTCTTCCTCCCCCCGGAGTCTCTCGCTGTCCCTCGCTCTCTGTCCGTTCTGTTGTCCTCCCGGTGGCGCTGCCCTCTGGTTGTACTTGTCGTAGCCGCTGTCCTCCTTCTCCTCTTTGACTCTGAAGGCAGAAGGAGGAGGAAGAGGAGGTGAGGAAGAGGAGGAGTGCAGCGCCCGGCTCCCTCGCTCTTTCTCTTTCTCCTTCTCCTTCTCGGCCTTCTTCTTCTCCTTCTTCTCTTTCTTCTTTTTCTTCTTCTCTTTCTTGTCTGAGGCAGGAAGAAGCGAGAGGAGCAATGAAAACACAGACATGAACAAAGACAAAGTTCATCAACTTTATAAAACGTCTACTTGTATCTGATCTTATGACAGAGGCAGGAGAAGGTGGCCTCACCTTTTTTGGGCTTCTTCACGGGGATGGCGTACTGCTCCTCTTCCTCCGAGGACGAGGAGGACGACTGGTGGGCTTTGGGAGCGCAGCCTTCCTCCCTCAGGTGTTTGGTCACGTCGTCGATGTCCTCGTGGTCTTTGGGAGGACGGTAGTCTTTAACGTGATCTACGCGGATCGTCCGTCCTTTAATCTGCCAGCAAACACAACAGATTCAACAACAGCAGACAGGCTGAACCTCTTTAACCTCCTGCAGGTGATGATCTCATTATTCATATTCATAGAAATAAAGAGATGATATAAGGGGACACTTATTGACACCTATTTGCTTTTTAAAGTGTTTAATGTTCAGATTAATCTCACCAGCAGCAGCTTAGCACAGCGTAAAGATGGAAACAGTCAGTGAACCACAGAGTCAGTTTCATCCTGTTGTTTCTGTCTGTGTTAAACGAGATGCAGCGTTCGTCACCTTGATGCCGTTGAAGTTGTCCACAGCCAGGACGGTGCTCCTCTGGTCCTCGTAGCAGATGAAGCAGAAGCCTTTGGACTTCCCCGTCTTCTTGTCTCGCACCAGGTTGATGTTGACGATCTCTCCATACCTGACAGGAGTTGGAGAGAGAAGGAAAGTGAACTCTCGTGGTGGTTTTTACTGAGGCAGCGACATCACAGCGGTGTGTCAGCTGACTTGATTTCAGTCGGGCTGCAGGAAACGTACTGAGAGAAGACGCAGATGATGTCACCTTCAGTCAGCTCGAACGGAAATCCTCCTGCAGGAGACAAAACAAGTGATCAGGCAGAACAACAACACAGTTCATTCTCTCTATAAGCCATTCTTTCCTCCCAATAATAATAATAATAATAATAATAATAATAATAATAACAATAATAATTGAATATATTATAATCCAGTTGACACTCATGTCTTCATCTGATGTTTCGAGTAAAATGTTTCTCTCTCTCAAATTTCTGAGGGGAGACGTCACCAGTTATACTTATAATGTTTTCACAGCTTGTTAAAATGTTGACAAAACTAAACTGACTAAAGTTCTGAGAGCTGAGGACGAGACGACACGCTTCATTATCTCACAATCTTACCGACAAATATCCAGGCGCTGTCTTTGTACTCAGTGTGCCAGGACACGGACTCCTTCACCCCGAGGTCGGCCTCGCGTTCATTCAGTTCATTGATCAGCTTCACCTTCGTCAGTGGACTGACAACAGAGAAAAGGTTGAACTTGTAAATATGTTTAAACATTTTTTTCAGGTGTTCCTCAACATCAGGCACAATACATAAGATATTGTTTAGTATTTTCAATTACTGCTGTACAGAGTTAACATTAATGAAGTACTGTACTGCTGCAGAGACGTGCTGACGTCAGATCTTCTCCAGATTCAAGACAACATGTCGCAACATCATGATAATATTGTGATAATTAACATGATAAAGCAAAAATGATTATTACCACTTATCATATCACCAGTCTGCATTATTATTTTTAGCCATATTGTGCAGCCTTACAGGTGACTGTTTGAATTCACCTTTAGTTCCCATTATTGTCAGGTGTCTGTGTGTTTATGTGTGGTGTGTGAGATTACTGTGTTTACTTTTAGACCTTAAACTACACACATTAGAAGCTGTAGGAAGCTTCTAGCTATTCTCTCTGTAAAGAAACGATCACACCAGACTCCATTCAAATTACACACAACTTTATGTTTTCTCTTTAATAAGAAATATACATTTGTGACAGATAGCTAAAGAGTATTGAACACGTGTTGTGCAAGCTTAAGATCCTCTCTTGAACTCACCAATGATCTTAAACAATTACTAGAAATACAACCTTCCTTCACCAAAACTGACACAAAAAACACTGAACAACTTTTGATTTTATTGAAATAAGAACTGCTTGGTTTGTGCCGAATCAACAAATCGCTTCTGGTTGTTTATTACAACGTACAATGTTGTTTGATGGAGTCCGTTTACAGGCCAATTATAAAGAAATCGTTAATTAAGAGATTTTTTAACGAGGTTCGGGACAACTTCAATGTATGGAGTGAATAGCTGAGTTTAGTTAGCAGCGATGTTAGCTAGCTGTTAGCCGTGGCCAGCGGGTTAGCGTTAATCTGAAGATAGGAGCCACGACAGTGTGAATTTAGGCCAAACAGCCGATAGAAACACAACTAATTGTTTAAATGTGAAAATGTTTACTTACTTCATGGTGATTTACATGAAACAGAGGCGATGCTGCGGTGGAAGAAGGCTACCTTCCTGATGTGAGTCACTTCCGGGTGAATTCCCGCCTCTGCTACCGCCTCCTGGTTGGATGACTCCACAACAAGCTCCGTTTATGGGACTGAATTATTAAACAATTATTTTTTAATCGATATATAATAAAACTATCTATTATCAGAAGAACAAAATACTTATTTGAGGATCTCGCCAGTTTAAACAAAAATAAATCATTTGACGTAATTCTTTAAGACGTGTCGCTGTCCGCCCGTACAGCAGGTGGCGCTGTGATGGTCTCCGCCACCTGCTGCTGACCCGGCGTGTAAACAGTCTGTCCGTTGAGAAACAGATGAAAACATAGATGGAAATTGTTTTTAATGGAGCTTTTAATGCTTCACTTCACATTTTTATCTGTAGAAACGGGTCGGAGATGAAGACTCTGTCATGGACTGCTCTCATGTCAACTAGTAGAAGTTTAAGTTTGATGCGATAGCTAAATTTAACGCCCGGTTAGTCAGGTTACCGTTAGCAAAACTGCTTTCAGTAACACATAGTTAAAGTAATCTATTATTTTCACTGCTGAAGTTACCTCGGGTCCGCCACAAACCTACTGCGGGTAAGTAACCAAAGCAGTAACTGAACTAAACGTTACATCCTCTCATCAGGGGGGTTAATGGCTTTTCTACATGCTCATAAATGAGACAGAAATGCTCATAATTGTAATAGGAACTCGCTTACAAATTCAACCAATTTTAATTACTTTTACCGTTATTACGTCACATGAGCACATTTAAAATACGTTGAAGACTTTCCCCGACTCGTCTGGAAGTAATGATAAATTCGGCATTAGATAAATCAGACTTTAGTGAACTTAATATGTTTCAGTTGGATGTCAGGAGTGGTTGATGTTGTACCTCTGTCCTCATCTCCCCTTGAACATTTCAGTGGAAACTTTAGTGTTAATAATCTACAAACTGTGTAATAGATTGACTGTACAGTTTATGTGAAGTTTACCTTTGTGACAAAAGAGTTTCTAAAAGGTAATCATTACATCAAGGTGTTTTCTTTACATACACGGACACCTTAAAATGGTAGAATATTAAGTGGAGTTTGGTGGGAGCTCTTCCACAGTCATAATAAACAGAACATGTCGGTGTCTGACTGGTTTGAGCTTCTTTTTACAGACAGATCATCCACAGTGAAGCTGTGTGTGAGAGACATGTCAAATAATTCAATAATAATCACATCATAATCATATTATGTGGAATCTACAGAAACTAGAGCTTCTCTGTGGGTACACCCTGCAGGGGGAGCTACTGTGTTACAGTTACTTGATGGAGCTAAAACCCTTAAATGATCATTTTTATAATTTTGAACTGTAGTTAATTGATTTCTGTCTCTGTCTGTCTCTCAGCAGGATGATCTCTCAGGTCTTCATCTTGTCCTCTAAGGGCGACCACCTCATCTATAAAGACTGTATCCTCACCTTCTTATCGTGCTGTTTCTATTAATGCTCTTTTCTTATATACTTTCAGTTATTATTAGGATTATTATTTTTTTACTTCTCCCTATTCATCTATATTTATATCTGTGTGTGACTCTGTAAAACCAAGAAAGGTGCCACACCTATGTGACAGGCTGAATATGAACTTAAAATCGATGGGAAAACTACATTTACACAAGATAATGTTTGTTTCTGCAGCTGTGAATCCAAAAGATCAGACCCACTGTGTGGAAAAACCCTGTTTTCACACACATGAATTGGTGACAAAGCTTCTTGTGTTACTTTCTGTTTGTTTGGCTCTTAACCTCATCATCAGACCGCGGAGAAGCTGGAAGTGACGTCATCAACATTTTCTACGAGAAGGTCACAGCGCTGACAGGAGACCAGCCTCCGGTCGTCATGGTAACACCATGCACGTTGTGTGTGTTCTGAGGAACCTTCACTAACATGTTCCGTTATTCTGTTAGGATCAAGTTTTAATGTCAGCTGTTTTACTTCAACACTGGACGCACTGAGAGACAAACCGTCCACACACACAGACCTGATTCTGATTCATTAATAACAGCAGGATAATAAAAACACTGTTAGTTTATTCTTTTAATCATGGACCTTGAACGCAACACCAGTCCAGTGTTCTTGTTGTTTTTGCCTGCAGAGTCACAAAGATCTTCACTTCATCCACGTCAGGCAGGAAGGACTGTACTGGGTCGCCACGACTACAGCAGCTGACTCCTCCCCCTTCACCATCATCGAGTTCCTCAACAGGTGTGTGTGTGTTTTAATTAATACGTCTTTAAATAACATTTTCTAACATATTTTCCACAGGACTTATTGGAAGCTGTAAAGACGGAATACGAACATTCCGACAGTATAAGATAAATTAAAACTATAATTAGAACACAATGTTGAGAATAAAGTTTATCGTTGATCTTTTATTTTCACATCAGCTGGTTATTTAGAGACGCAATAACAATAATGAGGTTTTGGTTTTGGAAACGTAACAAAAGGATTTTTGATAAATTGATAAAGATTTAGATCGAACACACTGATCGTGTGTCTTAATCTGCCTGCTGTGCAACAACGAGGAAGTATCAGTCTAGATGTTGGTTAACACATGTCTGTCTCTGTCTGTCTGCCGGTTTCTCTGCCTTTGTCTCTCTCAGGTTAACAGCTCTGGTTAAAGATTACTGTGGCAGCCTGTCAGAGAAGTCGGTGCAGATGAACTTTGCCCTCATCTACGAGCTGCTGGATGAGATCGTGGTGAGTCTTCTTCCGTCCTAGCAGACAAGACTGAGGGCACAAACATGGCCCACGCAGACGCTTCAAGCTAAACATGGATGATTTCACGTGTGCTCCAAAGATTCGTATCTGATGCAAGCGAGAGCTGCAGACTGAGCGCCGCAGCCAGAGGACAGACTCCTGTCCTTCACTTTATGACCAGTTGGATGAAGCTCTGGCAGAACATGTACATCAACAAAGTCTATTTTTGTCACCTCTTGACAAAACATTCGTCTATAGACACCATGTTTGTTTACTACAGTAGTCATGGAAACACTCAGATAAGCTCCACAGAACCAGTCACAATGTTTATAATAACCTCTGGGTAGAAAGATTCCTGTGTCACCGAGCTTACATGTTGTTGTTCTGTCTGTCTGCCTGTCTGTCTGTCTGTCTGTCTGTCTGTCTGTCTGTCAGGACTACGGTTACATCCAGACGACGTCCTCTGATGTCCTGAAGAACTTCATCCAGACCGAAGCCGTCTCCGCTCGACCGTTCAGCCTGTTCGACCTCAGTAACGTCGGCCTGGTTCGTTCACACCCCCTGAACGCTACATGTTGCAAAATATTATTTAAACTTGCAAGATAAAATTGGTTTGAATTTATTTGATTTAAATCCAAATCTGTTGTTGTTGTTTTTCTGCAGTTCGGAGCGGAGACACAACAGAGTAAAGTTGCTCCGAGTTCTGCAGCAACCCGACCGATTCAGTCCAGCAGAGAGGTGAATGTCTGGGACTTAAGGGTCATTTTCCAAGAGTGAAGTTTGACTCTTAGAAAGAGAAGTTTAAGGCCACGAAACTTTACAGTCAAGTTTATTTTTTTCAAATCAGAGCAAACAGGATCCTGATAAACTTCCATCATTTTTTCAGGATTTCTCAGATAAGTTAATTCAAGAATTAAAAGCAGTTTGAGTGTTTTTTTACTGGTCAGGGTGTGTTGAAAATAACTGACATGTTCCAGTAAATAGTCTGGCCCCAGTTCCACAGTAGACTTCCTGAAACAAACCTCACAGTTTCCATATGCGTGTGTGTTTTTCCAGGGAGGGAAGAGCGAGATATTTGTGGACGTGATCGAGAGGATGTCGGTCGTCATCGGCTCCAACGTGAGTGACATCAGCAGCAGACTGTCGGAAACACTTATAGAAATGTGTCGGTTCCGGACCGTAATCAGTCTCGGGTTTAACACCCCGGAGATGTCCTGCAGCTCAAACCGGTTTTCACTCAGTGTGATGATGATTTGTGCTGCAGGGAGTTCTGATGAAGGCCGACGTGGAGGGAGAGATCAGAGTCAAGTGCTACATGCCGAGCTGCTCAGGTGAGTGTGAACATAAAAGAGGTCACAGCTGCAGGAACTTCCCCTGAGTTAAATGTCAACAGGACAGGTTGTGTGTGTAGTTGTTCTGTAGCCACACAGACTGAAACAACACCCGTGTAGACAGATGTGAGCCCAAAGGAAATAAAGATGAGATGAACATCAGCTGGTGTGAGCCGAGCATCTGTCGGATCATTTCAACACTGAACGGCGTGAAAGTTGTTGAATCATCAGCAGAAACAAAAAGACACTGAAGTCGCCGAGAACAACGTGCATCACATTCACCGTCCGCCAGTTTATAAACCTGAGTCTGAATATTAAAGTCATGTCTAACAGTCTGTCCCTCTTTAACAGAAATGAGAATTGGTCTGAATGAAGAATTCAGCATCGGCAAGTCCCAGCTGAGAGGTAACACACACACACACACACACACACACACACACATTTAGGGGAACTTCAATACAGCTTATACAGTTTATTCTAAACATGTACAAAAGAATAAAACAGCTGTATTTCCGGGTGAATTTCAGGATTGTATCACTCTTCTCTGAGTTTTCTGAGCCGTGCTGTGTTTGGTCTCCAGGTTACGGCGCTGCTGTTCGGGTGGACGAGTGCAGCTTCCACCAGGCGGTCCGACTGGACGAGTTCGACAGCCACCGGATCCTCCGACTGTGTCCCAGCCAGGGAGAGGTGATCCATCCACACACTCCGTCACTCTGTCGTTGGCTTTATGTTTGTTGGTTCGGACCGCTGTTTTATGTAGATACTTTATGCAGACTTGGATATAAAATGTTGTGATGTTCAGCAACCATCTTGATGAGCAGCAGCGTGGCGTGCAGCCGGGACTCTGAGGGCTCTGTGCCCTGGATTTCACCTCTCAGGCTGCTCACAGTCTGCTCGACCTCGTTTGTAGACATTTTTGGAACTTAAACAGGCTGAGAAGACCTGCGAGGTTGGAAAAGTATTTCCAAGACAAACATTTTAGTTATTTGGTAAATGCAGTTGAGGAGACGTTAGAATGGAGCGTCAATAAAAGGCGAGGCGGTAGAAAAATGTGGGTTTTGTAAACGACTGAAAGCTGAAATTGTTCTTAATGATCATCGGGTCCATTCAACACTCCTCTTGAACAGAACCTGCCTGTTGTAACCTTCTTGAAGGAAGGTTTACTTCAGAACTGTTGAATAAACTTTAGATTACTGTGCTTAATAAACTCAAAATGACCCCGAGGGAATAATAATAGTCACAACTGTTGGCGGTCGGCTGCAGGAACACAAAGTATCTGGTTTCATGAGCTGTTTACTGTTAAACGTCTCACTAAGCTTCTTCCACAGATTCCTGCCTCACAGGAGCAAAACACACAAGATTTAAATGTTTCAGCTCATTGATTACAAATCACCTCGCAAAGAAACTTAATCCCATCCAGTTTAGACCGATTACCTTCCTTCTCGTTAGTCATTTCTTGTGATTTATTGTGTGAAAACAGACTCAAAGTGACTGAAAACTCTGTAGCTTGTTGTTGTTGAGTCCAGGGTCCAAACTCCCTGAAACATTTATCTGCTGTCTGCTCACTGATCAGTCGGTCTCTCTCCTCTTCTTCTTCATCTTCATCTCTCTCTTCCTCTTCTGTTGCAGCAAACAGTGATGCAGTACCAGCTGAGTGATGATCTGCCGTCAGCTCCTCCCTTCCGTCTCTTCCCAACCATCGAGCGAGACACCGGAGGAAGGTCAGAGTCCAGTCCACCACGGCTAACATTAGCTGTTAGCTAACAGCAGCTAGCTACAGCCGAGGACAGCTAAGTGGTTTATCTAGTAACATGCTGCCCCATGTTCTTAAAACTACCTTTGAATTCTGAGAATATTCTACAAAGTTCAACTTTCACTTCAGTAAACGATCTGAGTTTTATCTGTTTGTGTCTCTTCAGCCTGATTGAGGCTTACAGACACAAACGTTACCGTGATTCAGTCGTTGTGTTTCCTCTGCAGGCTGCTGATGTACCTGAAGCTTCGCTGTGATCTGCCACCAAAGAGGTCAGATTTTATTTCATCCTGCTGATATCAAATATCTCAACGAGCTCTCAGAGCCAGACTTCACCTCTAACCATCAAACTGTAAACGTTTGATAAATACGACTCAGATCAGACGGTGCAGCAGGTTTGTTCATTAAAAAATATTAATAACAAAGAGATGAAACGTCTCCCAGCGTAGTGATCAGTGAGCACTTACTGACACAATGTTAATGAACACGTTGAGGATTAGTGGATGATGATGATGATGATGATGATGTCACTGTTTTGTTATTGCAGCGCTGCCATCAACGTCTGTGCCACCATCCCTGTTCCTAAAGGCTCCGTGAGGTGAGACGCTCACATTCAAATTAAACTGAAGTGTGTTTATGAAAACATCGGTATGTAAAAACCGTCCTGCTGAAGACGACTCGACCTCACACTCTGTTGAGTTTTCATTTGATTACGTCTCTCGTGTTGAAGAAGAAAGCTGAGTCCAGACAGGAAGTCGTGAGAGTTCCTCGTCTGTACGAGGAAATCAAAAGTTAAAGAGTGTCTCTGGTTCACTGAGTTTTTAAATAGGAAACAACATTAACAAAGTAGGCAGCACCACAGGGGAGCAGAAGGAAGCGCTCCTAATTTGTTATTTAAAGTTATGGAAATGTAAGCCAGTGACGGGTGGAGGCCCAGCTGCTGCAGCAGCAGTTTAGACGAGTTAGAGATGGAAGTTAATTTAGACGACAACGGCTAAATTTAAAAACCATCTGTTTCTCTCCGGTTTAACACCTTTATATGTTTTCCTCAGGTGAAAACAGCTGGTCCAAAGTCTTAAAATGTGATGTGAGCTGTTCGGTGAAGATGTTAAAGGGTCAGTTCACCTAAAAATAGAGAACAAATATCCTGTAGTGCTGTTTATACGTCCAGATAGATTTGGTGTTAGCTGCTGAGTTTTTGAAATATCGTTCTGCCTCCTCGTCAGTGAATCACGCTCCGCTGAGCCGTCTTGTTCTACTTCTACTTCTTGATGATGACACCTGTTGGAAAGTGTAAAAGACAAATCACACGATCAAGAGATCTCATGAATCCATCTCAGCAGGCTTCAAATTATGTGCTTGTGGCTGAACCGCAGTGTTTGAACCAATCAATATCCTTTGACACTGTGGGCGGGGCTTAGGTGTGATGATCAGCGAGAGAAGCGATAATGGCGGCTCCTCCAGAGGTTAGCGCAGCCGCTGTAACATCAGAGCAGAGCGACACTGGAGGCTTTATACGATGGAAACATGTTCTCGCAGTCTGAAGTTAGCCCGGGACAGACGCTGATAGACAGATGGGTCGTCCAATCAGCTGCCAAGTATTTCTTGAAGGTGTCTGCCCTTTTCCAAACTGTTTCCGGGTGACGACCTCCCAGATGGTTCTTCGTAACAAACCATCTGGTGCGTCAGGTTACCTGCGCTTCACCGTACCCACCTCATTCACATGAGTTCAACTCCATCTGAATTCACACACAGCTGATGCAGCAGACTTCAACAACACATTTAAAACTGTGATCACGTGAACGCACCGTCTGAGCCCAAATCATAACCTCATAATTGTGGAGCAGAGTTACATCATCTGAAAGCCGTCAGCAGGATTATTTATCAAATCAGCAGTGAAAGCCTTTCTGCCTCGCTGCCTCGTCGTCTGTGACACCCGGCTGACCTCCGCAGGCTCATCTGTAGTTTTTTAACTCAAACATGTAGTTTAATGTTTCACCGTAGTGTTGTCGCGTGCTGACGTGTGACTGAAACTGTTCTGGGTTCAGTTTGTCGCAGGAGCTCAGCAGTCCGGATCAGAGCGCCGAGCTGAAGCTGCAGAGCCGAGCCGTCCACTGGATGATCCCTCGCTTCCCCGGAGGAACACAACTGTCTGCTCTGTTCAAGGTACACACACACACACACACACACACACACACACACACACACACACACACACACACACACACACACACACACACACACACACAGACAGGTAGTGCATTTTTAGCCACTGTGGCTCGAGGGATGCTAATGTCAGTCAAGGATTAAAATAAATTAACTGCCATCTATTTTGATAATCAATAATCATGTGAGTCTCTTGTTACAGGAAGAGAAAGTCTAAATTCTCGGCTGTCCGCTTGTTAAATGTGAATATTTTCTGGTTTCTTTCCTCTGAGACTGAATATCTTTGAGTTGTGGACAAATGTAGATGAAACACTGATCGAGTGATTCAGAAAACAATCAACAGATTCATCAACAATGAAAATAATCCGAGTTGTTGTTTTTGTTTCTGTTATCTGAAATGTTTCGACCTGTAATAACTAACCGACAGTTTCTGACCAAACATCTGCAGAACTGACGACATTCACATCAGCATCAGCTGTTCTTTGTGTTTACTGCGTATTAGCAAAGGTTAGCGTGCTAACGTGCTAAACTAAGCTGGTGAACATCGCTTAGCATTCACACATTAGCATTACGACATATATCATAGGTGTTTATGTGTTTTGCTTATTAAAATATTCACAAGTATTCAATTAATTCATTTGTCGATCGACCGAAAATCAGTCAGCAGTCACCTCTTAATAACCGATCAATAAATGTGAGAATCTGCTGCATGTTCTTGTTTTACATTACAGGAAACTGAACCTTTGAGGTTTGTTTTTCACTTTTCGCTGGTGTTTTATAGACCAAACATTGATCTCATGATGGGGAAAACTGGGGGACTAATTGATAACAATCATTCTTTTGTGGAAGTTTACTTGAAATGATTAATGAAACTTAAGTTTCCAATACTTCAGTTAAATTCTCCGACAGTTAAAGACGGAAGATTAAATCTCTGTACAGGAATTGACAGCAGCGTTTGAATACAGATAGAAAAAGGAAACACAGAGTGGTTTTTATTTGAGTTTCAGTTTCACAAGCAGAGCAGAGAGTTAACTCAGCATGACGGAGGCGGATCAGATGATTCTGACAGCGGAGAAAGTTTATTCGTCAGCTCATCCTGACTCATTTCTAACGATGTGTTCTCCTGTTTCCAGCTGGAGGTCCCCGGTCTCAGCTCGGCCTCCATGTTGGAGGTCGGTCCGGTCGGTCTGAGCTTCGAGCTGCCGAAGCTCACCGTCACCGGGCTGCAGATCCGCTTCCTCCGCCTGTCGCCCATCCAGCCCGGCCCGTCTCAGCGCTGGGTCCGATACGTCACCCACTCCGACTCCTACACCATCCGGATTTAACTCCACTCATCTCTGCTCACAGACTGATTGATCCACAGGACAGATGAAACAAATAATGTAAATGTTCTTTTAAGATAAGATGTACAGATGTGGGCAGTTTTAATCTGCAGTGTTTTTTTTTACATATTTATTTCTGTTTTGAAAACTGAATTCAAATCCAAATAACTTCTAAAAGTTTTGTCTCTCGTGACGATTATATACAAACTTTTTCCCATGAAGAGGCTGAAACAGAAACTTCATGTTGGACCAGGTGACTAAAGGAAAACACATATTGTGTCGTATTGTTGAAATGCCTCTACACAGAAGTCCAGAGAGGAAACAACAAATTATAGTGATTCTTCTAAATCTGATCCATCTTTGTTTGGTCTAGAATGTTTTGCCAGAAGAATCTTTCTGAGGTCGTCCGGTACAAAGTGTCGCTCTGCCTGCTGGGATCAGATTATTAAGAGTATTTAATCATCTCCAATATTCAAAGGAGTATTTTTACCTCATAAAACATCTGCCGGACCAAATCATCTCACGATGGTCCAGTTCTGGCCCTGATGTGACCTCACGGATCAAACCTGACAGGATGCGACTGCTGTTCTGCTGCTGTCAACTTTTTTTTTTCCTAATCAGCTGCGGTGATAAAAATCTCATGTGCAGCTAAAAAACCCGACTGTCATAATAAATTGGTCTCTCAATACTTTGACTTCCTGTTTGTGGTTCTCAGCTCGAAGCTCATCGAACACGCAAATTCAGTCAGTTTTCAGTCGTTTCACCAAACAGCTGCTCACTTTACGTGGAGTTTGTTGGGACTATTTTCAGCGGCGGATTAATCCACATTTGGTGCTGTAGTGAGAATTTGTAGCAGCAGGACTGTGTGTGTGTGTGTGTGTGTGTGTGTGTGCGTGTGCTTGTCTAAATAAACTATAAACTATGAATAATAAACTACAGTGTGTTTGTGGTGATGGAGGAACAACAGTGAGTTCAGTGTTGTGTTGTGTTCGTGGAGCTCTGTGGCGCCGAGGAAGAAGACTTTAGTTTGAATCTGAATGAGACAAACTGAAAATATCACCTGAATCGTCTGTTCTGAGTTTGATGAACTGAGTTTCTATATTAGTTGTTGTGAACACAGTTTGTGTTTCCAGCTCGGCTCAGACGGAGACAGATGTCACTCGTCTTCTCTGACGTTCACACGTCGTGTGTAAATAAACTCGGCTTGTACATGATGTGTTTGTGTTTTACTCAGGATCAGTTCTGTTTTCAAAAGCTGATCTTCAATATTTGTCACCTCAAACTCTGAGCAGCAGCATCAGAGGAGAATTATCAGACATCAGCTGAGTCAACAGGAAGCTGCAAAAGCAGAAATTAACTTCGAGCACGCGTGGGAAACATTCTCGTTCTTGTTGATTGACTACAATCATTTCTGTCCAGTGATCCATTTTACTTCTGCTTTAGGACTTCTGTGTGAAAATCTTCAGTCTTTGTGGTTTATTGTTGGTTTGTAACCTTTCTGAAGCACGTCTGACCTTTTAAAAACTGATAAAGAGTCGTGTACTGTAGTAAAACCTTGTTATCCTGTGATGGAGGCAGCAGCGGGAATATATCCTGCAGAGGCATCGAGAGCTCGTACAAACACTCTGAACCTGTGACGGAGACGAGTCGGGCCGCAGCACTCTGTTTAGAAACGCTCAGTCACAATCATTTGAATTCACTTCAGACTCATTTGAATAGTTTGAGGCTCTCAGCTCTGAGTCCATCTGCTCCTGCACAAACATCACGTTGTGTTGAAGAAAGAAAAGCTCAGTGATTGCCTCAAATTGCTGCTCAGTTTGATCAAACGTGTGATTTATATGTTTCATTCTGCCTGATGAGTAACTTTAACTTCTGGTACTTTGATGTATTCTGATGATAATCCTTCTGAATCCTTCTGTGTTACTTTTAAAAGTGCAATAACTGAGTGTTTGAGGAGAAATCTGTAAAATCAGATGTGTGAGGGACTTAAAGGTTCAATATGTAAGAATTAAAAAGATTGCCAACAGAAATGAAGAGATAAGTTCTGACTTTAAGATGTGCTGGAGGTTTAAACAGCGACACATCCTGAGCTTCCAGCCTGGACCGCTAGCTGCACGGCTAACTGAGCTAACTAGCAAACGACACCTACAGTTAGCAGCAGCCGAGCACGTCCACTTTCAGGGTATGAAAATTACTGTAATCTAACGTGTTGTGTCGCCCACAGAGCCGGCTAACCTCCAGTTCAGCACCAGGCTAACTTGAATAAAGATAAAATAGTTAAATCATGTTTCTGTTCTAGACTTTACAAGTGTTACTGGACCGAACGGCTGAAATTCTGACAGCGTAACGAGACATTTTGTGACGGTTGTGACGCTGAAATAAATGAATCCAGTGTTTTACAGCTGCTTCTCTCACAATGTTAGCTTCTGGGGAAAAAGTATTTTTGGCCATAACGAAACCCTGGTGACGAGCCCGGCGGCAGCCAGCGATTGGTGTAATGCTGCCCGAAGCCACGCCCCCTTCTGGTTTTACTCATTGGACCTCACTTGATGAAACCTTTGACTGTTAGTGGATGACATGAGACAGATAATATAATATTGATCCTGTTTGAATTGTGTCATCAATCACACACGATTTTTGTCAGTTTGTCATCAAACTAATTAGACATCAGACTGAAAATACGTCTTATAAAGACGTCACAGAGTCGTTAGTAACTTAAACATTGTCACAGAACAGAACCAGAACCAGCTCTCCTTCACAGAACTGCAGTCGTCAATATGAGCAGATTTATTGTGACGTTCATCTTGTTTACGACCTTTTCTGACCCAGTTGGCTCCATGAGACGATGTAGTTCACCGAGCTTCAACACAAAACTTTAATTAAACCACAAACAACCACAAACCATCTGCTGCTGTTACTGACTGACTGTCTGTGCACTATTACAACAATTATACCTTTGCTGCTCAACACATCTACACTGTGAACTTTATTGTTTTTTTGGTAAAATGTCTTCATCTACTGTGCACTTTATTTACTTTATTTACTGTCTGTCTCTATTTGTTGTGCACTTTGTCTTCACCGTGGGATAGTTAGAAACGTAATTTCGATTCCTTTGTATGTCCGGTACATGTGAAGAACTGACAATAAAGCCGACTTTGACGTTGATCATGTGTGAGATTCAGGACACAGTTCAAGTGAGATTAAAGATGTTTTTGTCTCTATTTTCACACCAGACGAAGGTTTAATTAAATAATGTCCCACGAGGGCTTTAACTCAGCTCTCTGCTGTTATTACTGTGAATCTGACAGGCAATGATTGTTACATATTGCACCTTTAAGAGGAGACAGAGACCAAAGTAGAGCAACAAGAGAGTAAATAAATAAATAAATAAACACATACATAATAAATAAAAAGAGGACGTGACCTCAAATTGGTCCTGCTTTTAATAAAACTGGATTCTGCACATTCTCATTATATTTCAAAGTGAATCTGAGCTGTAAATTAAAGGTTTGATTCAGAAGTCAAGTGTAAACAGACTGTGTGTGTGTGTGTGTGTGTGTGTGTGTTGTAGTGAAGCATCATCGCGTTGAGTCACTCTTCATCATCGTGTGTGTCTCTAACATGCACTGCTGCTTCTTGTTGTCATGTTTCTGAGTTGCGCAACGTGATCTGCAGCCGCTGCACACACACACGCACGCACGCACACGCACGCACACAGAGATCCTGCCTTTGCGGAAGCCCGAGCAGCAGCCGAGGCGGCGCTAAATTAAATTAGCATACTAACTAGTTAGCTGTGCGCCGATGTGGATGGACGGGTGAGCGGAGCTTCCTGGAGAAACACACATCTTCTAAAGTCGAGTCTCCGCCGATTCCGGGCTCATTTTGTTGGGATCTTGCTGCCGTCCGCCTGCCGAGGAGATGGGGGACAAGGCGGGCACCAGGTAGGACGGCGAGGCTACACAGGCTAACAGCTAGTTAGCATCCCTTCTCACGCACTTTGCTAACGCTAGCCGAGCTGCTGCTGGCCCGGGCGGGGGAGTTTTTCTCCGCCTGTGCTGCAGAGATTTACCCGCTTTATGAGAAAAACCCGACACGAAGATGACCGAGCGTCCTCCTGGGTCGTGTTGGAACCGGTAGCCGGATGACCTCGTTCACAGGAGGCGAAGTTAGCACAGCAGGGTGGGGTTAGCTAACCGCGATACGTCTCCAGCGGACCGGACGGTGAACCAGCCTCCGATCAGAAATCTGTCAAATCTAGATATCTTGCTAATGTGCCTCTTTTATAAAAATCGAAACAGCAGACAACCCAGTAAGACGTGCTGTTTAATCCAGTGCACTCGGATTGAATGCAGCTGCCTTTGTTCAAATATAAAATGAATGTTGGTGTTGAAGGCAGGAATTCCCACGGTGCCTCTCCAGCAAAATACGGCCGTGGTGGGCGGTATCGACCAATGGAAATCCATAGTAAAATGCAAGAGTTTATTGAATTAAAGTGCTGCTTGGTGGATGGTATCAGTGCCGATTTTGACGGAAGACTTAAGTTATTCATAAAATACGTGGAGTTGAGTTCCATCTTGCTAAATACACACGGAACGTTTAAAATTTAAATATTTTCGGATGGAGTCTGGTGCGACCGCGAACACTGAGGGGCTGTGTGGGTTAGCCTGCTACCAATCGAGGCTAATTTCGGGTATGTGGGTTCCGCAGGCTTATGCTAATTGGCTGTAAATGTGTTTGGACGAGAGTGAAGGTTTCTCCCGGTGATGTGACCTGATGAGGAGGAACCAGATCCGATCTGGAGTCAGTGTGAGCAGGTAAACAGCGGAAACGCCTCTGGCTCGGATGGTTCTTGACAGATGAAGATGGTGTTTTGACACAGTTGAATATATTTACATCCAGACGGATCACTTTCAGCCTCAGGATGCTCCTGTTGGGTTTTTATACACTCTCTATTAATCACATCACTGCTGTGTTTGTGTGCTCTCCTTCTTTGTTTTGGTCTTTAATCTTAATCCAGAATATCTGCAGATCCTGATCACTGTTCAGATCCTGATCACTGTTCAGATCCTGATCACTGTTCAGATCCTGATCGCTGTTCAGATCCTGCTTTCAGACTTCTGTGTTACAATTAAATAACAAAATCCCAAAACAACTCTGTATTTTCCCGTTAATCTGCTGCTCAACCAGACCTTGTTTATTCGTCTTTTTTTATGTTTATTGCAGCTGAAAATGTTCTTTTCCAACAGTGCAGTCTGTTGTTTTGTTCGCGCCATACTCCTGCACACTGGATTTTAATAAAATGATGACTGTGAGGATAAACTGCTGACTCTCGGCTTTAATCCGAGGCTGTTTACGTGCTGCGTGTTTGTTGTGGAGACAAAGAGCTGGTTATTTTACAGTTTGTGTGCAGAAATGTGCAGACGCTGTGTCTTGAGCTGCGCTTGTCGTCTTTAATTATGCCGTGATGGACAGATTGAAATCTATGATCAGGCCTCTCGCTGACATTTACTCCCGGCTCCGCGTTAACTTTCCTGCCTCGCTCTTTCTCTCCACCCTGAACTCCAGTCACTTCCTGTTAGGAAACAGGTGGGAAACAGGGAGGAGAGGAAACGAGCAGGAGGAAAGACAAACATTATGCAAACAGTGACGACTGTTGAAGAAACTGCTGATATCCCCCTCAGTGTGTTTACACGCCATCATACAGGAACTGTGTGGCTCCAGGCTCACACAGATCAGCTGTGGATAATCGAGTGTGTATTATCTGAACACCGATAGCTCAGTGTCGACTGTTCCGTCCGTCATGTTCTGGTGATTATCTGTCGCACTGACACAACAAACACATAACGACTGGAAAGTTTAACTTCAGTTCATTTTACGCAGATTTTCACTTGTAGTCCAACAAATCTCTGAGAGAAACTCTGTGGAGTTGTAGAAAAAGGCACCTGACAGTTTGATTCATTATCAGTTGATCTGCAGATGTTTTCGCAAATAAATCAACTAATTGTTGAGTTTATAAAATGTCACAAAGTTGTGAGAAATGCTCATCTGGGTCGTTGGACGCCACCTCACCCAGAATTCAGGACGTTTCTGAGTTCATGTCACAGAATATTTCATGCAAACACTTCTGATAATAAACTGAGCCGCTGTGTCGTCTCCTCACGTCACTCTGCAGAGCCTCGTGTAATTCACATTTACGCTTAATCAGAAATACTTTATTGATCCCAGCTGAGGGAGATCGTAATTAAACTGCATGTTTTCTACTCGTGCGAACACACTTTACAGTTACTTTGTTTGTTCTCACACTGCACGGTGAAACAAGAATCATTCTCAGCACACTTGATGACGGGAGAGTTTTAAATGTCGGATTGAAACAGATTTAAAAGAACCTAATTATTGAATAATGGAAACTGTGATGCAGTGGGAGAAAAACAAGCAGACTCGCTGGCAACGCGTCACTGTTGTATTGTTTATGGTGATGTGACACCAGTGTTGCTGTTTCCTGTGTTAAAGGCGTGTTACAGTGAAGTCACCAACTTACCAGACTCATTACACACTGCGTCACTATCAAACAATACCAGCAGTCATCACACAGTATTGTCGATGTATTGAGGTATGTGGTCAATGATTCTGTCGCTCGGCATTGTTCTGGTCCGGTTCCGCCCGGCTCGTGTTCAGGCCTGTTTCCTCTTCAGATAGATATTTTGACTCTGCTGTTATTGGTCGGTTATTTTCTCATGCGGCCACTTTGCTCACACAATGTGAAGTCGTTTTTCTTCCTGAGCCCTGAATGCCTTTTTGCAGCACTTTTCTCAACGTGCCATGTAGATTCTGTTCAGTCCAACAATGGTGTTGGACCGGCTGAGAGTGATCAGCGTGACGCAGCCGAGCAGTGAAACAACGCTGCGCTTCAGTTTCTGCTCTCGCCTGCTCGTCACAGAACATTTGTTAAAGTTGAGCTTTTCTCTGCAGCAGAACTCTTCAGAGTGTCTGCAGCTCAGCGGGCGGCGCCGGACTGTGGAGCCGGTTCTGATTCACATTGAACAGAAACCTGTCGCTCTCTTATGTGTGAACAGCCTGAGAGGATCAGCCAGCAGACATGTGAGGCCGGGGTTTGTTGTGGAGCAGCAGCCCGTAAATATCTTTAAATGTAATCAGTAAAATCTGCAAATCATCTCTGGTAACCGAGAGAGAGCCGAGCAGCACTGATATCATCACTGTGTTAAAGGAGAGCAGCTGTGTCGGTGCAGGCTGAAGGCAGGACAGTGTTTTGGGTTTTTTTTTGGTTGTTGTTTTTTGGCTTCAACCCTGAAAACAGCAAACTGAATTAGTGAGCGAGTAACAAAATCAAAGCATGTCCTTCTGGAGATCAACAGGAGAGAGAGGAGGCCTTCTTCCTGACGTGGTCGAGGATTTAACAGCGTGTTTGTGGGTTGAGCGTCGCTGTTGAAGAAGACGACTCTGCTTCAGTCAGGACGAGAGTGACGAGAGCCGACATTTACATGAAGTTAAACCTTTTATTAACGTCTCCTGGTTTCCTTGCTTCAGATTGAATTGAAAGGCGTCTTGTTGCATCTCCAGGGTTTGAATCTTTGTGTGTGATGAGGATGTTTCAGGCCGTAACACCAGAGGAACAGTTTTATGTCAGAGCAGTGACAGAAGTAATCTCACATAGTGCTGAAGCCATTAGTCGAGTGATGTTAATCACCAAACTGTAGCTTCACCCTGTGAAAACACAGCGGACCCGTCTGCTGTTCACATGATCCTGTTAAAATCAGCCTGAAATAAAAAACACGTATTCGTCTTCCAGCAGAACTCCAAATCTTCTGTCCGCTTCGTTTTAAGAAATACCTTTTTGTATGTTTCTGTTTCCTTTAGAAATAATTTGGAACAATATATTTGTTGTTTTTATATTCAGAAAAACTTGATTAGAAGTTGTCAGACTTGAAGTTTGACATTTTATTATGGTTAATTGACGATATAACTGCTGAGCTCAGGTTGTTCAGACGTCAGAGATACGAAGCGTTTGAACATCACATGAAGTTAAAACACCAACACGGTGCTGGACGACTGTTTCTGTTGCAGAGTTCAAGTCGTTAACTGTGTTCCTGTTAGAAAGTAGCTGATATCTCAGAATGTAACGCTGCGTGATCGTATCTGAATATTATTGTGTAATGTCAAACATACAGCAAATGACATTTTGTACCAAATATTGAGCTGTGCTGACCGACTGAAACAACAACCTGCTCCATTCTGATTCTGTTCACATAACAGATATAAACTATTGATCAGCTTGGATCGGACCTGACAGTTATCAGAAGGCAAACCTGATAACTATATTCAGGGTTTAAGCTTCAGTAAGATACTTTAACTCAAAGGAGCTCCATTTCTCATCTGTCGTTTCCCTTCAGTGAGACTGATGCAACACGATTTTAATTTCATCGTCTGAGCGTCGAGGAACCGGCTGGGTCCAGGATTTAACTCGGGGCTCGCGTCCACATGGAGTTTCTTGCGAGCAGGAAAGTGCTGACTGAGCGTTCAGGAGCGCTAAGATGAAGCGTTTGAGGGCTGAGAGAAAAAACTCTCTGTGACAACAATATCTTGACAACCACCGCTGTATGATCGACAGCGATAGTGAACCACAGAGGATCAGTGTGTTTTTTATTCAACCTCAGAGCGAGGAGGATGTGGGCGATGACATTATCCATAAGAGACTAAAATACGGTAAATATTGTCGCCGGGGCCAGAAAAATAAAAAGAGCCACAGTGATGTCAACACAGTCTTTCTGAGAAGTTTCACAGAGTTTCAACTTCAAGCTTTTTCGAAACAGCCACACAGAAAAAAGCCGAAGCGCTCGGAACATTCCGCTGGACGCTTCATCTGCAGATATTCCGTCATATACGACAAAATAAAGCATCAGATCGTCACATCTGTGCAGCTCGAACGGGAGAGTGGTTTGTTTTTTTTTCATTATTGATATGATTAATATTTACATTTAAACCAGCAATAAACACGATTTCTGCTTCAACGTACTGTTATGAAGTAGAGTTTTATTGCACAGTGAATTTAAAGATTCTAAAACAATTTCAATTTTCCTTATCAGACTTAGAAAACGTGTCACCAGAACTTACAGAACCGTCTCTGGACGTCTGTGTTGGACCGTTTTGCATCCGAACACAACAGGTGTGTGTTTCTGTTCGACGTCCACCGTTCTGTTCTGAAACAGTCCTAAATGTTTTTGAATCAATTATCTTTCAACTACTTTGTTAATCGTCAGATACTCTGAGATTTGCTTCTGTGCTTCCTGCACCGTCGCTGATCTTCAGTGTTTTATTCATCAAACACACCAACAGGTATTTAATGTAACAGGTGATTATAACCAATAATATCGTCTTCTGTTTCCTCCACACGAGCGGTTCAGTTGGTGTTGTTGAAGCTCTGATGGCTTGTGTTGCAGTGCCACAGCCGTGTTTAAGTCTGCGTGTCTGTGTTGATGGCTGGTGAGTTAAATGTTATCAGGAGGGACAGGAAGGATGGGCAGAACCGCCAAAATAAGACCCATGTTATGAGGAAATGGTATTCTGTGACCTGGGTTGAAGGTCGTGTTTAGGGATTTCCATTCTTCCACTTGTGTCGAGCATCAGACGTGTTAACTGTTGATGAAGCCACTTCAAGGCTGATTTTGAGCAGGAAGATGAGTGACAAGTGTTTGTGGGCAGCAGCTCATCAGACTGAAGTGTGATAACTGCTGCAGAGGAAGTGCAGCGAGGAACCGGTCCAACGTGAGGAAGTGCCGTCAACAAGACTGCAGCCTCCTGAGCTGAAGCGAGCGGCAGAGTCTGCTTCTCTGAGTCACCGTGTTCAGAGTGTGAAGTTCACTCTGCCTGTTGTTTGGCTAATGATTGAGTCTGCATGAAACTGTTCTGATCAACCCGGTGAACTCTGCACCAAAGGACAGACGGTTTCCTCGGTGAGCAGAGACACTTCCTGTCCTTCCATCTGCCTCTTCTCTACAGAACATTTACATCTCATACAGTTCCGACTGACGGTCTGACGGAAGTTAAACAAACATTAATTTCCCCTCATGTAACAGTTAAAACAGCATGTGGTTATTGTGTTGGAACTTTTAAAATCTGCTTGTGCACAAAGACATTTTATAATAAAATGCTGTAGTGATGAAAGACGAGGGCGTCTGCATCAGGACATTTAGAGAGAAAATGGAAAGTTTACCCTCTTTAAACCAGCGCAGTCACTGGGATGACATGTTAGCAGGAACGTTTCTGCAAACCAGAAATGATCAAATGTATTTCCTGTCATGGGCTTCGTTTCAACATTTGTAAGTTAGAAACCGCTTGATATTTTTAATATCTTGGGACAATTTCTAGCTGTGATTGTAGCGACAACAACACGTGTTTCAAGTCAAAACTTGATGGTTTTTTTACCCTAACCACGTGGTAGTGGTGACAAAACCTAACCAGAGCATAAACAGCGTTGTGACGACAGAGAAAAGACAAATCAAACCTAAAGAAACGTAAACTGCGGCAATTGGGTTACAAAACAACCCTAGAGTATTTTTGAGTTTGTGTGGTGCCCTTTAACGTATCATGAAGTCCGTTTTGTTGCCCGTTATCGATGTTTTAAGGTAAATCTGGATACGGTGTCAGATGTGACAAAACAACCCTAGAGTATTTTTGAGTTTGTGTGGTGCCCTTTAACGTATCATGAAGTCTGTTTTGTTGCCCGTTATCGATGTTTTAAGGTAAATCTGGATACGGTGTCAGATGTGACGCTGTTCTTTCTATGAAAGTGGAGCATGAAGCCAAAAAAGTTTGACTTCCTGGGTGTAAAAGTCACCACTCAACAGGTGTAAAATCATTAATCGTGCAGCACTTCTAGACTTTCCAAATGTTATTGACTGAATGATTTAAATTCTGATGGTGAAACGAGTCATTTCGCGTTGGTTGTGACGCTCAAAAAAAGTTTTGCAATGCAAGTTAAAAAAGTTTTCTTTGGGCCACGGCGCGTCACGTGATGATGTGATTAAACTGTTTCCTTTAGTTTCTGGCTGCTCGGTGTTCACACAGTCCAACAGTTTGTTGTGTGGTTGCTTCTTAAGTTTAAGAACAGGATTTAGAAGATAAATGATTGAGTATACAACAACACTGTAGCATGGCAGAATCTTTAAAAAGTCATGTCTTTAATTAAACCCAAAGACGATTGTTTCCCTCGACCGAAGCTTCAGATATTCACTGTTCATTAACACTGAAAAGCCCTAAAAGTAGTATTTTCTTTCAGGACAGCCCGACTTATATCGTCTTTTACTCAGAATTAGTCTCTTAGCTGCGTTTCATGAGTCCTGTTTCCCATGAGACGGCAGATTATTGCAGGTTTAATGTCACGGGTTGATGAGACGAGTCCATTGGGTTCATGTCTGATAACCGGACAGAGACGACTGAACGCTCTCCAAGTTTATAGACGGCAGAGTTTACAGCCAATTAGAGCTCATTAGTCTTTAAAGCTTTCATTTTAGTGCCAAAAAAAATCCATGTATTTGTTTCTTTCAACCTCGGGAACATTGCGTTTTTTCGTTTTGTATAGTTTTTTGCTTTGGAAACGTGTAAACAGCAGAAGAATCCAGCGGCGACCTCTCCACACATCTGCATCTGGAACATTTTATCAAACCTCTTTTATGGTATTATGGGACAAATCTCACCACTAAAGCCAAACTATTGTAATCATCAGAGGAGTAAAGGAACGAATGACGACAAAAATGATTAATTTGCAGGAAAAACAAGCCACCATCACACACACGCAGTCCACAGCTGGATGTAAAGCAGTTAGAACGATCCCGTCTGATAAAAACACTGAGTTCTTGTCCAGGCATGAAGCGTCACATCAGTCTGCTGTCAGGGGGACGGGACTCTCCTCCGTCTGTTTATCTGAGCCGGCGTCCCCGCAGACCGACCTGCTGCAGGTGGATCCGCCGCCGCCGCCGCTCGCCGTTTATCCGCCTGGAAACTTTTGGAAGCATCCAGCCGAGCGTTAAAGCGTGTTTACATGCAGCCGGCTGTTTTCTTCAAGAGCTTATTCCCACGGCAGCCGGTCCGACCTCACATCACACTCACGTTGTCTGCAGAGATAAACATCTGACGCTCACGACGGGAACTGAGAGCGTCAGAGATCGAAAACAGAGCGTCATGTTTCAGCTGCTCTCACAGGTTCAGATCCTGAGTCATCTCGGCTCAGGTCTGATGAAGTTCAGCCGCTGTTCAAGTTTATGCTGCGTTGGATCTGCATTGGCATTTTAATGTGCAACTAGAGCTGAGGCATTGGTTTATTGATCCATCAGTCAATTGAGTAAACCAGCTAATCAGATTTTATCACTGTAATCTGAAAATCTTTGGACTGTTGGTTTGAAAGAACAAGACTATTGAACACCTCATTTTGGGCTTTAGGAAGAAAGTTTTCCTGACATTTACGTACCAATATTTGTGTTTGTTAAACGCCTGACTACAGGGAGGGATTGCAGTCGTGTCTGTTTTAAACTGCTTCATCAGGAGGAACTTGAAGTTTAGGAACTTGCTTCATGTTTCTCGTATGTTTCTCAACGACTGCTGACATCAGTCAGATATCTTGTCAGTATCTGTGTCGACCTTCGCTTGTAATAATTGTTGTATAATAGTGTTGGTGGATCATTTCTGCCGTTTCAAACTGTGAACAAATCTGCGCAAAAACGTGTGGAAAAGAGCAGAACCTGAATATACATTTTGTTTGAACAGTCACTTGAATTTTAGTCTAAGAATCAAATTGTGATTCTTTCAGTGTAAAGTTCAGTAAATGTTTAAAGTGGCTGCAGTTGGATCTTTGAGTCTCGTTGGGTCGGATTCTGATCTTGATGTTGGTTGTTTAGATTCTCAGGCTGGATGTGAAGAGTTAGTCTGCGTCTCGTCTAACACAGACACAATAAAGTTTACCAGAACTGTATGATGAAAACTGTTTCCGTTGTTCTGCAACCAAAAGTGTTTAGAAATGTTTGACTTCATCACAGCAGCTGTACGTGTGTCACGTCTTCAAACGCTGCTGTTGAAGTTATTGTCCTGATTTACTGCTGAACATCAGAAACCAGATTTCTGCCACCACAGAGTGACTCCAGATTACTGACGACTTTTAGAGAAAACGTGAAGTTCTTTAAGCAAAACATGTTCAAAACATTTGACCCGGTCTGGGCAGATGGTCGCCCACCACTGCGTCTGGTTCTGCTCGAGGTTTCTGCCTGTTAACCGGCAGTATTTTCTCACCGCTGTCTCCAGGAGCGTACTCATGGAGGAAATGTTCGGTGTCTGTAAATAAATGACAGTATAGACCTTTGTTGTAAAGTGGTGCTGCACAAATAAGGATCGATCGATCTCCATAGTTGATCTGCAGCGTGTGTTCAGCTCCACTCAGTCACATTTAGGGCTGCAACTAACAATTACTACTTGATTAATATTAATTCATTTGGTTTATGAAATGTCTTAATGGAAAAATACCTGTTGCACTTTCCAAACACCAGTCGAACACAGTGAAGAGTCAGTGTGGTCACATAAGTCTCAGAGAACGAGCAAAGATTCACATTTTGGATCAGAACAGAGTTTTAAAGTTGTTGCAGGTTAAATGTCTTTAGATTTACTTATTGTTGTAAATGTAATCAAGTTTGCATGACTGAATAAATCACCATAGAGTTGGAAATGAACCATGGACACGATAAACAGAAACAACAACGGAGCTTTTGGTCAAACTATCAGTAACATACGAGCAGTTTCTGCTGGAAACGTAAAGAAAGTGACTCTGAAGTTTAAACACTGAAGTGAGCAGCTGATGGTTCTCTCTGGTTCGCTGCTTTTCTCTGTTTCATGTCACATTAATCTGAACGTCTGCTGGTTTTTGACTGTTGGTCAGACAAAACCAGACATTTAAAGATGGTTATAGACATTTCTTACTGTATTAATGGGTTTAACACTGTAACTGATTGAGAAAATAATCTAAATCCATCAATAATGAACACAAACAGAAACCAGAGCGGCATCCCCCCTCGTCCACAGCTGAGAGTTATTTGTAGTGTTTCTGCAGCTCGTTACTGACTGTTTCTGTGTGGCTGCAGTTAAAAACACCACCGTGATAAACAAGCCTTTAGTGCCAAAACTGGAGTCAGAAAACTTGTAAATCATTTTTAATTTGTGCTTTGAAGTGATCTAAATATAACGGCGGTGTGGAAAGGATCAGCGTCTGCGACAGGAAGCAGCCATCAGCTGGAGCTGCTGCTCAGTTGTAAACAGTTTATTGGCTGCTGGAACAGCGAAAGCAGCTTCGCTCGCTTCAGACGCTCCAGCAGAGCTCAGATGTTTGAGTTTCTCCCCAACGACTCGGCGGAGGGTTTTTTTTTAACTGTTTCGGCGTCAAACCAGAGAAGTGAGGAGAGGAAACTGCTGTATTTGTTATTTCCTGTTTGTGTTGTGGTGCGTGCAGGAAGTGACCATGTCACACGATTCTGGAAGCCTTGATGGCTGCGGTCTGTTTGCACGCGCTTTATTAATCTTTCATGAAGCCGAGCAGGCGTCCGTGTGATGTTCTGATCGATACTGTGCTCGTGATTATCCCTGAAGTCTGATTTGCATTTCAGTATACGAGGAATTTCATACCTGGTGTCAACATGAGTGAGCCGACAACGAGTGTCCAGCTTCAAACTCGTCATTTCACACCTGTGATCTCATCTCACTTCCTTTCTACATGCAAATAAACACTTAGATGAACGGACATGATGCTTTTTACACAAAGACAGAAATAACTTGAAGAATTTGTCAGAGACGGCGTTTTTCATAGAAGTTTGTAAGTGTCTCTTAACTCGACAGCTCACTAAACTGAACGTTTTTTATCGGGAGTCTGGGGACTTTCTCCACGGGGACAAAGAAGTAGCTTATATTGATTAAAGTCGACACGTTTACTGTAAATGAAATGATTGATTTTTGCATAAATGGAGTGTAAATGGTGAAATCAATGTAAACAGTGTGTTCAAACAGCTGATCAATGTTGGCAGGTAAGACTTTAGCACTTTAACACAGAAGCAGACAGGCTGGTACAGACATGCTGCCACAAACTGACACTTTTTACAAGGAGACAAACAACTTCAGCTGAAAGATTTAATGCTGAATTTACAACAAGGACACAATGATTTTAGAATTTGTCTTAGCTGTTTCACAAAGTTTGCAAAGTTTCTCCTCCATGAAACAACTCTTTAAATTGAGCGATTTGTTAAGGGAGTCTGGTGATGTTGCAGTAACTAGTTCTGTCCGTCTCTAAGCAGAAAACCTGAATAGAAGCGGCGAAAACTGAAATAATCAGGCGTGTGGAGCGTCGAGGAGACTGAAACATTAAACATGCAACCAACAGAAATGTCATTCTACCATCATGTTATATTTATGTGGTGTTCTATCGTTCGCAGTTCTGCTCACAGTTATTAAGAGTGTCAGTGTCTCTGAGTCAGAGCGTCACATGCTTCAATATCAGGCAGGAGAATATAGCTTCCTGTCTGTTCTGAGTAGTTTGTAACCAGACGAGAACACCTGAGCAGCCGGGACTCGTCCACCTGCCCCCATTAAAGCTCTGTGCTCACATCCCATAATAACCCGGGTCGTATAGAGTGAGTTTTCCCCCCAAACCACTTCCTCCTCAGTTTCCTGCTGTGTTGAAATAAACAGTGGGCTTGTTTGCAACGGAGACATTTCCTCAGATTATTTAGACAAACTGTTGAAACATCTTCACTGTGTGTTTTTTTTCCTCCTGATGGAGACGAATGGAACCCAAACAAACAGATGACTAACGCGAGTGTCTTCTGTCTCTTCCCTCTCGTCTTCTTCCTCTTTCCAAACCTCTCAGAGTTTTCAAGAAGTCGAGCCCCAACTGTAAGGTGAGTCAGACCTTTATTTACTCTGCAGCACCTGAGTCAGTGACATCGTGAGGACGAGGGAATAAAACACGAGGAGCAGTGTTCAGATACTTTAAATAAAAGCAGTAATGCCACCATGAAAATGGAAATACTCAAGTAAACTGAGTCCAGTACTTTGGAAAATGTACTTAGTTACACTGATGGCTTAAAATAGCTGTTTTACCCAGTTGTCCTTAAAGGGATAGTTCGGGTTTTTTGAAGTGGGGTCATATAAAGTACATATCTACAGTCGATCTGTTTCCGACCGTAATCACCGATCAGCGCAGCCTCAGTTTGGAGAAGTAGAGAGCCGCTCCAGCCCAGACGCTCAGCTTTGTACTGCAGTGAACACGGTTCAGCAAAAAAGCTAAATTAACCACCTAAAACAAGGCTCACGTAAAATTTTTTACACCAGTTCAAGTGTACGTTGTATAGGTAAAATTCACACCGCTTTACATCGCCGTCAGACCGCGCTTTCTTTTGGCACTACATTTTCTCAACCACAGAACCTCCGTATCCCTACGCACTAGCGTAACTGGGCAGCAGCTGATCTGCGAGCGGCGGCTGGAAGAGAGGTTTACTTTCGATAAAAACTAAACTTAACTCTCCGTATCCTTCCGCATTAGCGCTCATGCGTAGGGATACGGGGGTTCTGCGGTTGAGAAAATATAGTGCCAAAAGAAAGCGCGGTCTGACGGCGATGTAAAGCGGTGTGAATTTTATCTATACAACGTACACTTGACCTGATATAGATTTTTTTAGGTGAGCCTTGTTTTAGGTGGTTTATTTCGATTTTTTGCTGAACCCCGTTCACTGCAGTACAAAGCTGAGCGTCTGGGCTGGTGCGGCTCTCTACTTCTCCAAACTGAGGCTGCGCTGATCGTGATTACGGTCGGAAACAGATCGACTACAGATATGTACTTTATATGACCCCACTTCAAAAAACCCGAACTATCCCTTTAAGTAGAAACTTCTCTAGCACCATAATTTCCTTCAGGATTAATAATCAATCTTATTTTATGATCGTTTGATTAAATAGGTCAGACAGCTAAAGATAGATCAAGTCAGCTGATTACTGTGTGTCTGCTCAACCTCAGAGAATCTGTACATCTGTGTGTGAATCTGTAGTACCACGCTGTGAACATCATTTAGTGATGGTGGTAAAAATGGTCGTATCGAATGAAGCATTTCCACATTTATATCAGTTTCTGTTGACCGTGACATCACTGATGGTTTCAGACCAGCTGATCCAATCATCATCTGCTGTTGTGATTAAAGTAAGTGAATGAAACGAGACGCTGTGATTGGTCTGCAGGTGACAGTTTACCTGGGAAAGAGAGACTTTGTGGATCACCTGGACCACGTGGACCCAGTGGGTGAGTCCAAACATCTGGATGTTTGTTCACTGATATTCAATCGAGAGGTTTAAAAGTCCCGAGGAAGGTGATTCACGTATGATGTTTGCTTTCCACGATTTCCAATTCATTTTCAAAGCGTGTTTCCAAAAAGACTTTGATACATTTTGATACAATTTCTACGTGAAAATACATTTTATAGGCATTGTTTTGCAGACATGGTTGTAATTATAAAGGTTGCATTTAACCCCCAAAGACCCAGACAGCTGCAGCCGGCTGAACATAGCTGTTGTTCTAAAATGTGTAATAACTTTAGAACTAGGGGTGTCAATGTCTACACGTGTAAACGCGTACACGGATAACAAATCATAACCGTTTAGAAAAATCAATAACCGTTTACACGTCTTTTTTTCTTCCTCCTCCTCCTCCTTAATTTCTCATCAATATATATAGTATTCAGGGTTTCCCCTACATGTAATTGACTGTGGCGCACCGCCACGGCAAAATAAAAGCCGCCACACCTTAAAAATTCAGGCATAAATTAATCTAGTGGAAATATTTTACCGTCGTCTTCCACCGCAGCCTTTGACGTTAACTAGCATGTTGGATATTTAGCTTGATAATTGGCTAGAGGATTAAAATGGTCACTTAGACCAGAGTCCTGCACGGGTCACCGCATCCGACCCGTTTTCCGACAGTAGCACAGATTGCATTCCGTACCAGAGCCGACCCGCTATAAATTGATACCGACGCCCGAAGGAAAATTAGACGGACGCAATTTTTAAAAGTGAAAGTAAGATAATGTTGCCTGAAAGCTTCAGATAATAACATTAACTAACTATACACTTAAATGTTCCCACTAGCGCAGTTATCCGCATACATAATAGATGAATGGGGCACAATGTTGGAAAAAAAAAAAATCCCACAGCCAGTGTCGCGTCACGTCACGTCACTTCAAGTTGACTGGGGGACACGATGGCGGCGGTCAACAAGCGGAGCACTGTGTGTTTTTTGTACAAACTGCCAGTGGAAATCAAGTTGAGTGTAGGCTATGTCAGGCAAAGTTGGCTTACAACAACAGCACGGGATCCATGCTAAACCACCTGCGATGGAAACACCCGAACAAGTTGGAGGGAGAGACTGCTGCTGGCATCGGTGCCACCACAACTGCGATAGAAAGAGATCATAAATCTCCGACGTGTAACCGGTTACACGTCGGTTAGAAGCCCCGTTTACACGTGTAGAAAAAATTGTAAACGTTGACACCCCTATTTAGAACGACTAATCCTGCGTATATGCTTAAAAGACTCATGTAAAGTTGAGTTTCTCAGCCTTTCAGTGTTTATTTGAGCATTCCTCAAAGAAACGTGCGTAGTGTCTTCCTCTCGTGGTCATATATTTGTCTTTCTTGTCCTCTGTTGTGAGATAATAATCTTTATATTTACTCTCTGAACTGTTTTGGAGACATCTGCATGGTTCATTTAATGAAATACAGGATTACACCAACGATAATATTCTGATAAATGGCTGTAATTTGCTTAGAAAAGGTCAGATGGAGTCTAACACAGTCTGACTTCATCCTTTTTTAATCAGTAAAACTGAACTTCCTGAGCGTCTGTCTGAGTTACTGTTCCATTCATCCATTCTGAGACCAAGCAAATGTAGAATTGGGACTTTAAGTGAATCAGACTGAAACTAAAGTTCTCCTGAATCAAATTATGTCTGACGCTTGATGCTGACTGATGGAAGAAAAACTGAATAAGTATTATAATAGAGTCAGACGCCCCCAAAAAGTTTTTTAGATTTTGAGGGTTTAGTTTGTAACGTGAGCTGTCGACTGAAACAAGGAACTCCAGGTGTGTTAGAGAGCCTCAGGTGTGTGTGTGTGTGTGTGTGTGTGTGTGTGTGTGTGTGTGTGTGTGTGTGTGTGTGTGTGTGTGTGTGTGTGTGTGGAGGCTCAGCTCTTTAAGGTAGCAACAGTTTAACTCTGTGGACGGTGTTTTCTGATGACGGTGTGTTTTGTCTTCCTTCCTTCCTGCTGACAGATGGAGTGATCCTCGTCGACCCCGAGTATCTGAAGGACCGGAAAGGTACGACAGCTTCCTCCTGGACATCAAAGTGATTTCATGAAAGAGGGTCAAGTGAGCTCCGACAGTCGGGTCACTTGTGGATCCGGCTCCAAGTGTTTGAAATATTTCATAATCAGTTTTATTTAAAAAAAAAAAAAAGCACAGCGATGGCAGCTCACTGATATCAGCCATTTCTTTAGTTACTACTTGCTGATGAAAAGTTCCTTCCTGTGGTTTTTATTCCTGCAGCTGCAGCTCAGTGAGCTCAGACCAGAAACAAACACAGAACAGTGAGAAGCTGCAAATTCAGTCAAGACAATAAAAACAACACAACACTAATGTTTTCCAACAGACAGCAGGTAACATTTCTGAACCACTGATTAATTCACCAGCTTCTCTTCCTCTTTTTCTTCTTCTTCTGCTTCTTCTTTTTTCCTCCTCCTCCTCTTCCTCTTCCTCTTCCTCTTCCTCTTCCTCCTCCTCCTCTTCCTCTTCTTCTCTGTAGTCTTCGTCACGCTGACCTGTGCGTTTCGATACGGTCGTGAGGACCTGGACGTGTTGGGTCTGTCGTTCAGGAAGGATCTCTACATCTCCACCTTCCAGGTGAGAGCTGACGACACTGTAACTAAGTACATTTACTCAACTACTCTACTTAAAGGGCAACTCCACCAAATGTACACATTAAAGTGTGTTCACATGTTTACTATATAGAAAAAGTATTATAACACCTCTCGTGGCTCCAGAGGAAGGTGCATGTAATCCAGTGATGTCACTCAGTGACTCGGTTGCATTGTGGGTAATGTAGGCTAACATTTACCTCCTACAGCACTGTTAGACTACTTATGGACAGTTTAAAAACAAAAATTGACACGGCAGAACCAGAAATGTCTTTAAATCTGAAAGCCTACATTACCCACAATGCAACTGGATCACTGAGTGACATCTCTGGAAGATGTTTATCAGATGTTGCTGTTGAAAACTGGTGGAGTTGCCCTTTAAGAATGGATTTGAGGTACTTGTACTTAAATTGAGTCTTTTGTTTCATAGTTCTTCACACTTTTACTCCACAAGTCAACTCAAAAGTCAAAAATCAAATAGTTCCTTTAGAAATTAAGGTTTTCACACACAAAACACATGACAAGACTTTATTAAATTATACGTTTTTTAATCGATTGTTTGACAACTATTGTGTCATTGTTTAGTCTTTTTTGAATACAGTGGCTTCACAGCTGGTTTCAGATCAGCTGCTTTTCCTCTGAATGTATTTGAATGTGTTTGTAATGAAGTTGAGGTTTGGACTGAACAAACACTGAACGCGTCACTTCGGGCTCAGTGTCAAATGATCAGTGGATTAATGGAGAAAACGATTAGCAGATGAATCCAGACTGGAAATCCAGAATAGTTCCAATTGAGCTCCACCTCAAAAACCTCAACAGTGAAATCCTGCTTTTATATTAATGACGCGTCACAATAATCTAATGACATCAGACAGAAGAGAACAACACCCACAGCCTGCAGGGACACTTTACTGATCAGACTTTATTCATGTTTTTGATACAGGACTTTAACTTGTGATGAAGTATTTTTACACTGTGGTACGCAGACTTCTAGTTAAGTAAATATCTGGAGAAACCTGCGAAGTTAACAAGACATCTGAAGGCTGAACGTGATCAACATCTCTGTGTCTGTCTCAGGCCTTCCCTCCGGTGCCCGAGGAGAGGAAACCCAACAGCCGGCTGCAGGAGAGGCTGCTGAAGAAACTCGGCCAGCATGCACACCCCTTCTACTTCACTGTGAGTCACTGCTCATTTCCAACATGGCTGCCAGGTTCAAGAAGGATATTTGTAGATTCATGTCGAGCGATTAAAGACACACGACACGTGTGAACAACAGAGGTGTGGAAGATTCTGCCTCTGTCGATCGTTGATTGTCCGACAATGAAGATGTGAAGTAACGCTGCAATGTCGCGCTTGTGCTTTGAATTGTGGGCCGACATGAGGCTGATGTTATGTTGGAGGGAGGCGGTAATCAGCAGCCAATGATTTTTTAAAAAACTACAAAAAACAGAACTTTAAAAGCCGACATCTTGGAGAACACGTTGGATTTCGGATACACAGGTATTGAAAAAGTGCAGCGTTTGTATCGTAGACTGTTGTATTCTGATTATTGGAGGGACTTTTTAAATAAATGTGAATATAAATGATATTAAGTAGCCGTGTGTAGTAATAAAGAAGGTTGTCGGCACCATGAATTGAGGTGTGTTTGAGTCTTGACAGCTGAGTCGGAATCAAATTGTGAGACCACTAAAGATTTAGACATGTAGTGAACGAGACATAAAGATGTTGGATCAAGAGAAACAAACCATCATTTTTTATTCATGAACCTTTTCAGGAAGTCAGGAGCTGAACATGTGTTTTGATTGGAGGAAACGACTTTCAGCTGCAGCTTCTCTGATAATCGATTTATTGCTTTGAGGAATTTTTAAGAAAAAAAGCTGACTCAATGAGTTTTAACTTGTTTTTCTCAGGTCATATTCTGCTTTTCGGGTTTTTCCCATCTCTTTATTGTGTTATGAAGCATTTATGCAAAGTAAAAAAGCCCAAAGTCGACACAAAAAGTAGTTACTCTCTCCCACAGAAAACACTGCGGTTTGGAGTCGAGCCTTTACTTCTGTAACTCATGTTTGTCACAATGAAACAGGAAATGATATAAATGAATATTTTATATATTTATTAGAAAATGTATGCGGCTGTTCTGCAGCCATGCTTACCAGCTGTAGCGGCGTTATTTTAGATCACACTACCTTGCTCGGCATGACCCGCCCTTGTGAAGCTCTCACCAAAGATTGAACGGAGGCCAGATGTCTCACTCTGTAGCTAAAACGGTGCATTCAAGACACCGTGTGAAAAGGGACGCTGCAGCAAAGAAACATATAAGAAAAATGAAAGTGTGAATTAGCATTAGCATTAGCATAATATGACCTCTTTTAAATGAAAATAATCGTTAGTTGCGACTCTGCACTGAGTCAGATGAGAGAACAAAGTGAGCGAAGAAGAGTTATAAAACTTTATTTGTTGGTGGTTTCTCAGTTTGTGGATGACGGAGAGGCGCTCTGCAGTTTGTTTTATTATTGAGTCTGTATTTCCTGGAGTGTTTTGGTCTAAAAGGGATCACTGCTCAGCAGATTGTCTCCTTTGCATTTATTCAAACACAGTCGTTCAGCAGCCAAATTGAACACAAAGACTGTGTGTTTATGTTGTTGTTGGTTCCTCCTGTGTATTTAAATCAGCCCTTCAGAAGTTGAGAAATGTAAACAAGAATTTGCACAAAGTCACTTAAGATGTTTGGCTTAGTTCCCGGAGCTATTTGATTGTAAATGATATGACGGGGCTGTTTTCACAACACGGCCTCAGGCTCAGGATGGAAAACCATGTACGAAAACATAAAAGACGTTGTGTGCTGCAGTCTGGAGGCTGCTGGGTAAATGTTGGAGCGCTCTGTGAATACTGCCCCTAGTGTTCGGTTTATTATCTGCACTCCTCTTTAAAGGGGGGGTTTTGGTTCATTGTTATTATTGGTGGAGTTATTTATGTTGATCAGTCAGAAAGATGTTGTTCATCAAAGTTTCACAGAGTTGCTTTAACACAAAAAACATTCAGATGACATAAAACAGAAAAGCCAAAAATCTTTAGAAAGACTCGGGAAAGTTCTCTAAACATTGACGTCAATTACTTCTTAATTTACAGCAAAAAGTTGGTTGTAAGTCAGCGATATTATGATTAATAACATAACTGCACCGACTCATTTCAGCCGAAAGCTCAAAGTCCTCTGTTTCTGTTCAAATCTGAATATATTTGGCCTTTTTGACTCTCTTCAGACATTTTACAAAATAAATGATGATTGAGGAGAGCAGAGTTCTCATTGGTTCATCAGCAGGATTATAAACAAACCTGGGTACTGGATGAGTCTCAGAGCTCAAATTGGACCTCACTAACTTTTCTTGTGAGCCTGGATAAATGGACCGATCCAGGAACTCAGGTGGCTGCTGTCTGTGACTTCATGCAGATCCAATAAAAATCCAAATTTGGAGGATTTAGATATGTTGGATTTGATACTGGATTAGACTTGAATTAAAGGGGACTGTTGGCGGAGGTATGCACTCTACTGAACTGTGCGACTTCAACTAAATGAAGTGAAACCGCTCACTGTGCTACTTTTTCTTTTGTGCTTCAGATTCCTCAGAACCTCCCATGTTCAGTCACTTTACAGCCCGGCCCAGAGGACACTGGGAAGGTAACACACACACACACACACACACACACACACACACACACACACACACACACACACACACACACACTTTCCACAGCTACCCTTGTTAGGACATTGACTTCTATTCATTGTGGACATCCGATCTCTAACCAGGACGTCACAAATGACGTTTTGCCTCATTAGGACGGACTTCGGTCCCTGTGAGGTCGACGGTTCCTGACAATGATTCCGTTACTGGAAAAGGTCGCAAATTGACCACAAACATGCACACACGCACTCAAACCTTAACCTTAACCGCTGACCCAAAAATCAGCTTATTATCATCTGAGGACACGGCTTTTGTCCCCAATTGTACAAACTGTCCCCAATTAACAGGACTTGAGTCTGAAATGTCACATGAATTAGGCTGAGTCAGAAACAAACACATCAATGCTTTATTTAACATCTTCTTCCAGGAAATCAGTTTAATTAATATATTAGATTTTACACAGATGATCTTGAAGTAAAAGAAATATAACAAATAAATCCAGTAATTGAAGAACAGGATCGTTCAGACAGATTTATTAAAGCATCTTTGTGTCTGTGCTGAACTGTGAAAACTTCAGCTGAACAGAAAACATGATTCTGTGAGTCTCAGCAGGTTTAGATATAAGAACATAATGTAAGCAGTAGTTCAGTGTTGTGTGCTGAGTGAATCCAGGTCGTGATGTTCACCTGTCGCTCGGCTCTCGTCTCTCTGCAGGCCTGTGGGGTCGACTTCGAGATCAGAGCTTTCTGTGCCAAGACAATAGAAGAAAAGATTCACAAGAGGTGAGTTCACAGAGCGCCGGAAAACACGTCAGAGGGAAACGATGGTTATTTTAGATCCAGAGTTACGATGAGCAGATCGTAACTGAGAACCACGCGAGGTTTTAAATCTGTCGGTGCGTCAGCAGACTGTGGAGGAGGGCTTTTATTTTGTAGACACATTAGGTGAGCTGACAGCTGGTTTCAGTCAGGAGCAGAAGGTGTTTCCTTTAAGGCCGGACTGTTTTCAATCCTGTGTGTGATGAGGCGTCCAGTGTGTGTCTGTGTGTGTGTGTGTGTGTGTGACAAGGCGGCAAGGTTGAACTCAAGTGTTGAATGTCTGCAGGAACTCGGTGCGTCTGGTGATCAGGAAGGTTCAGTACGCTCCGGAGAAGCCTGGTCCTCAGCCAATGGTGGAGACGACCCGCAGCTTCCTGATGTCTGACAGATCCCTCCACCTGGAGGCGTCTCTGGACAAGGAGGTACACACACACACACACACACACACACACCTGTCTGACAGCTGGTTTGTCATGTTTGTTTGGACAACGTAGATGTACACAAGTGAAGTACTGAGTTAAATGTCAGATCAGTCACAGGAGACTGTAACGACATGCTGCTGAGAACATTTGTGTACTTTTACTTCAGTGCAAGACTCTTATTTCTAAGTAAATACTTTACTCCCACCACTGGGGTGGAAATTAAATATCACACACATCAAACTGCCTTTTACTTCTAGTGAATTTCTTATCAAACCTAATAAATCTCTCTTTTCCCATGATGCTTTGTGTGTAGCTGTATTACCACGGAGAGCCCATCAGCGTCAACGTTCACGTCACCAACAACTCCACCAAGACCGTCAAGAGAGTGAAGATCTCCGGTAAGTTCCTCTTCTTCTTCTTCTTCTTCTTCTTCTTCTTCTTCTTCTTCTTCTTCCTCTTCCTCTTCCTCTTCCTCCAAAAGTGACGCCTTCAAATGTCTTTTGTCAAACCAACAGTCGTCATTCACCGTCAGAAAGAACGAAGAAAAGCAGTAAATCCTCACATTTAAGAGGCTGGAACCAGACGATGATTGACAGTCAAAATAATTGGCAATCAAGAATCTGGGTTTTGGATTCTGTTGGTTCGACAAAAGAGGAAATCTTCAGATTAATAGATGATGAAAATGATGTCAGTTGCAGTGTTACAATAGTTATTAGCTGCAAAAGTTGTGCAGATCAAAACAGAAATGGAGTTGGAGAACAAATGATTTTTCACTTTCCTCGTATTAACACATGAAACTAACAGAAACGTGTGATTTCCGTCATGTTTTCCATCCTGGAGCTCGTTCAGTGATGAACTCTTCCTGTCAGGAGAATTAGCTCCACCTGCTGTTTGTCTCCATCAACCAGTGAACTCAGCAGGAGTAGATGGAAACAAATGTTTGTCAAAATGTGTTTTCTACTTTGATGATGTTGCTGTTTGATGCTAACAGTCTTCTCTCCGTCTTCATCTCTGCAGTGCGTCAATATGCAGATATCTGCCTGTTCAGTACTGCCCAGTATAAATGTCCAGTGGCCCAGCTGGAGGCAGAGTAAGTCCAGTTCTCCCCTCACAGATGAACTGACGATCACTGAGGTCAGAAAACAAGAAATTATTTTATAGAAGTTATAAAACACCTAAAGTGACTTGATCTTTAAGTTTGCCTTCGTAGTTGACCTCCAAAGTCATTATATAGAAATTAAACACAAGACAAATGAAATATAACTGAATAAGAAACAAACAAAACAAGTTAACTTTACGTTTGGAATAAAAAGCTTTCAAATCTTCTATATTTTCTCCAGTTAAAGAGGGAAACAGGGCTGGATTCAACTGATTAAGTAGTTTTAAAGAGACTCATTTCTTTAAACTGGAGAGAAACTAGATTAAAGTGTGTTTGTTTGGCTTTAAACTGGTTTAAAATGGGAAATATCTGAATTAAAATGGTTTAAACTGGCTGTAAGTCAGTCTGTGCTGAGTGGGCGGGGTTTACTTGACCAGTGTGATTGACAGCAGCGTGTCGTCTCCATAGTGACCAGGTGTCGTCCAGCTCCACCTTCTGTAAGGTGTACACTCTGACCCCGACGCTCGACAAGAACAGAGAGAAGAGAGGACTCGCTCTGGACGGGAAACTCAAACATGAAGACACCAACCTGGCCTCCTCCACCATGTAACTGTCACACACACACACACACACACACACACACACAGTGTACAGGTGTGTTGTACAGGTGTGTGTGTCTGCAGTCACGTGACGCGGCGCTCTGTTGTGTGTTTCAGTGTGAAGGACGTCACCAACAAGGAGGTTCTGGGGATCCTGGTGTCCTACAGAGTCAAAGTGAAGCTGGTGGTCTCCCGTGGAGGGTACGACACACACACACACACACACACACACACACACTGCTGACATCACTTCCTGTCTCTCACTGTTTCCTGTAGATGTCATCGTTAGTTTTGGGCTCCTCTTTCAGACTCTACTTAAACATTTGTGGCTGAGCTGCACTCACATTTAGATCTGTAACGACTATTAATCGCTGACCGCTCTGATAATAAATCAATTGAAGTAAAATTGCTCAAAATCTCTCCGTTTTTTTGCCTCCTCTCTGACAGTAGACTGAATATCTGTGGGTTGTGAACGAAACAATGATCGATTGATCAAGACAATAATCGATAGTCAATAATAATGGAGGGAAGTTTGAACATCAGTAACTCAGCAGACAGTTAAAGATGAACCTGCGTTGAGTCGATGTTGACAGTCACGCAGATTGAGCGTGTTAATCGTCAGTGATGTGTTTCTGTGTGACGGTCAGGACGGATTTACATCAAATCCTTTAGATTTGATTGGGTCACATGAAGGTCGGCTTAGTGAATACTGAGCTGGAGGGACGTATGCAGGTGTAGACCTCCACCAACACCTCCATCACCTGAGAGATCAACACATCAGACCTCCACCACAGTCTGTGGAAATGTACATGCACGTCCTGCGGCGATGCTACGAGCTAACAGTCGTGTGCGTTGTTAAATGATGGCCGTGGTTGCCGTGGTTCCCCACATCACATTTGATTGGATAAATGTATCTCACGCCCTTCAAAATTAAAAATGAGTCATACATTTTTTCGTTACAGGAGGAAAAAGGGCACAGAGAAGTGAAAACAGCAGAACTTTAGTTATTACATTAACGTGAGAGCGGCTGCAACTGTTGATTATTTTCTTGATTAGTTGATTAGTTGTTGGTGTTTTGTTGATCAGTGTTTTGTTGTCCGATGTTTTGTTTTGTCTACACACAAACACAATCTGTTTGCTGTCAGAGAGGAAAGAAACCAGAACATAATCTTTAAAAAAGGCTCAAACCAAATGATCCATTATCAGAATAGTTGGTGATGAATTATATAGTTTGCCAAAACTATTAAACTGGATGAAGTTGGGACAAAAGAACAGTCAGTGTGGGAGATCATGGCAACAGATTTCACTGATTTTCGTTCAGTTCATCTGGAAAGTTGATCGATAAAACAAATAACTGTTGTTTGCACGACAAACACGATCGTCGGCCGTGGTCCTCCATGTTGGTGCAGCTCAGCCTCGGCTTCCTGCTTCGTCCTCTAACTTCCTGTAGTCAGTGTCAGTTACCGTGGAAACCGTCTGCCTGCTTGTTGCTGTAGTAGCTTGCACTGTAGGTTGTGAACGTGTCGTGCTTTTCATTTTATCTCCCCTCTGTGTTTTTGGCTTTTTGTGTGGCTCCCCCCTCCTCCTCCTCTTCCTCCTCCTCCTCCTCCTCCTCCTCACCTCCTCCTCCCCCTGCAGGCTGCTGCGAGGCATGTTGGAGAGGTAAATGTGTCAGAAAAACACAAATCTGCTGTTTCTGTGTCAGTTCAGTGCTTTGAACCAGTTTAAACCAGAGACAAACTGCTTCAAACTGGTTTGAAAACATTTAATACTTTTGAATCAAAGTAACTGGATAAGATAAGATCTTTATTTTCTGTATATTTGACCACATTTTTATTGATGTTGATACAAATTGAACTCGTCCTCCATGTCTACCTGATTGTGTCTTGATAGATTAAATATAAAGTTTATTTCTTCATCTTTGACTCAAATCAGTAGATAATGATCAGGGTGGTGTTGAGTTCACGGTGTGTAGTTTCTGATCTGACTTCCTGTCTGCTGTTGTTTCTCAGAGACGTGTCGGTGGAGCTGCCGTTCATCTTAATGCATCCTAAACCTGTGGAGCTGCCGGTGTCCCGCCCACAGTCAGGTGACTGCACACACACACACACACACACACACACACACACACACACACACACACATGCACACACACACACATGCACACACACACACACACACATCCTCTTTATGTAACTCTCTGGCCTTTTACATCTTTGTCTTTTCTTTATCATGCTCTGAATTTCCATGGAGACACGAAGCAGTTTCCATGGTAACAACGGTGTGACATGCTAATGCGTGCGTGTGTGTGTGTGTGTGTGTGTGTGTGTGTGTGTGTGTGTTACAGCTGTGCCAGAGCTGGACCCCCCCATCGACACCAATTTGATAGAGTTCGACACAAAGTGAGTATCAAGTCCTCTGAAGAGTTGTTTTCTTAAGAGGTAGAGAGAAAGAAAGAGGTAGAAGTGGAGAGAGAAAGAGAGAGAGAGAAGTAGTAGTAGAGGAGGGAGAGAGAGAAAGAGGTAGAAGTGGAGAAAGAGAAGTAGCAGTAGAAGAGGGAGAGAGAGAAAGAGGTAGAAGTGGAGGAGAGTGAGAGAAATGCCAAGACATGAACAGTAGGAACTCCCTTACCCGACTGGTTTGGAGGCTGAGATCACTATCTGCCCTTCTAACACAGGAACTCACCACCTCACCAGTCACACACAACCAAATCACTAAACAATTAAAACAAAACTACATCACCTACTGGCAAACACAAACAAAAACACAGAGCAAAATGCAATGCTATCTGGCTCTAAATCGACGCTACACCTCAGCAGATTACCTGAGCACGGTGACTGATCTTCAGCTGAAACAAACCAGGACAAACTCCAGCCTGACTGAACTCCGCCTGGCTGCTGAAACAGGGAGGCTCCCTGCAGAGCAGAGGCTGTGCTGCCACTGCAGGCTCAATGAACATGAGATGGAATTACACTTCCTCACCAAATGTGAAACATTTAAATATATTAGAGAATTATATTTCCCTAAATTTGAAATGGCAACAAAAGGTTCTTTCTCTAAACTGTCCGATGAGGAAAAACTGCCTTTTCTACCAGGAGAAGAACCAGAGAGCAGCAGATTAGCATCAGTCTGTTTGTGCCTGCTGCACACTGAGAGACAGCCAGGGACACACAGACGATCAGCTGACACACACATTCATTGTTTGTTATTTTGTAGCCTTTTAATGACTTTAAATGATAGTTTTAGTGACACAAATTGAGTGATTTACTGTAATTTTTTATTTTTGACTGATTACCTGTGAATTTATTGTAAATACTGTTTTCATTTATTGTTATTATTATTACTTCTAATGCTTGTTTTGGCAATATGTACAATGTTACATCATGCCAATAAAGCCATTTGTATTGAACTGAATTGAGAAAGCAGTAAAAGTAGAGAGAGAGAGAGAGAGAGAGGTAGAAGTGGAGGAGGGAGGGAGAAGAATAAACAACAGAACTTGTTGATCTTTGTAATAATCTCTCTCTCTTGTTGAACAGAAACAGGAAGTTGTCATTTCTTCGCCGTACTAACGAAGCGTCTCTCCGTCTCTCCGTCTCTCAGCAGCATCTCCCAGGACGACGACTTCGTGTTCGAGGACTTCGCTCGCCTGCGGCTCAAAGGCGTCGTCGACGACAAAGACGAGGACTGCTAGGAGCTCGCCAACCCTTCATACGCTCGCTTCGAAACCACCACACACAGACACAAACACACACACACACTTACACACACACTCCCACACTTCACGTTACATTCCCCGGTGGAGGGGATGGATGAGGGCATGTTTGGACGGAGGTGGTGTTCTTCCTCTCTTGCTTCAGCCATTCGTCACGCCGCCGCCGCCATTTTTCGCCGCCGTCTTCTCCATCTGTCTCCTCTGTTTCTCTTTTAGCTGAAGGTTGAAAAACTGTAACATGTAAAGCAGCTGCAGGACAGATGTTGGCGGTGTGGCTGCGCTGTTTGTTTCTGTGTCGTCAGGGCGATCAGGCGTGGACGGGAACATGTGAAGGAAAAAGACGTATGAAGCCGAAGAGTCGCAGCAGCTGCAGCGTTCGTCCTCTTTTATTTTCAAACCTTTTTTTGAATGTCGACCGTTTCCGCGGCAAAACAAACAGAATATATATTTGAAACATAGAAAAAAATAATCTTGTACGAGCAGTTGAGGTCTGTGTTGAGTGGTGATCGCCGTCTTTTCTCTTCAAGTAAATACTGTAGATGATTTTTACATCATGGCTGCAAGGGGAGGACACACACACACACACACACACACACACACACACACACACAGTCTTACACAGGCGACTGAAGTTCGATTTCACCAGCATCCACCGTCTCACGCTCTCGTCACGCTGAACGCTGTCGTCCATTTTGTAGAAAGTTTCTCGTCACATTCGCTCAGTTGTTTCTGTTTAAGAAACGTTCCAGCGCCGATCGAGTTGTTTCAGTTCATTCGAAACTCTTTGTGACGTTTTCTTCACTGAAACAAACCAGCTGTATTGTTTAACTTCACAAAGATTCAAATCTCATGAAAGAAAAAACTAAGTTGAATTTAAATCTTGAGCTGAACGCTGCAGCGAGCTGAAGCCAGGAGGGTTTTTTCTAATTTGGGACTTTTAAATAATTTAAAAGTTTGCTGTTATTTTGTAGTTTTGTTGTCGTCAAAGTAATGAAAAGAATAAAAACAACAAGTTCCTCAAATAACTCAGCAGTGTAACGTTTACTGAACATCACGGGAAGAGGACGATTACATTAACCGAGTATAAGAACGTCTGTTGTGAAGTTATGAGAATCGTTACTTTACAAGTCGTAACATTAAACAACTACGACAACTAACGTTGTAATTTTACAAGTAAAAACTTGAAATATTTCTAGAATAAAGGCTGAATTTTAGAAAATGTTCCCAGTGAAGCTCTTGAAGGAAACAGCTCACCAGAATATTGTTTAATTCTTAAACCAGTGAGATTTTTACAGCTCGCCCGTTCAGGTTTACACCTGTTGGAGTGAAGCGCTGCCCTCTGGTGGCGTCTGTGGAGAACTTCTGAAGTGTGTTTATCACCTATTTACATGATTGATGTTGAAATTGAATTCTTGACACCTTCAGTCCAACAGAACAGGTTCTTGTTCTTTGAGTCTGTTAGTTAGAATGAATCTAGAACCTCAGCAGACTTCTTCTTCTGCTGCTGCTGTCGCCTCTCCGGCTCGTTTAGCTGCAGGTTTGTTCTTCAGTCAGGGAAGTTAATCGATCACAGACGAGGATGAAGCGCTTCATTCTTCCATGTTCATGTTTTTGTGAAGGAACTGAACGACCACTCGCCTGATTAACAACGTTTTGGACCTAATTTGTTGAGCTAAAGTTTTTTCCACCAGTTAAATTGATAAAACTGAAACAATTAAACATTTTTTCAAAGTCATGATTTTAAGATTTCACCTTCTGCTTCTTTTAGAACACCAAACTGTCTTTGTTGCTTTAGAAGGTTAGAATACAAAATAAAGACGAGCAGAAGCTTCGATCGCGCTGGAATCGTTTTTTAAACTCAGATCAAACTTCAGACGTGAGTCGGACCTCAAGTCGCTCGACTGGTTCTGACGGAGATGTTTCACCTTCATCGGGTTTAAACTGCTCTGGTTTCTGCTCACTCGTCTGTTTCTGACAGTAAAACTGGATTTCTCTTCTGTTCCTGCAGCACCTCGTCAGTTCTGACGTGCTTTAAATCTGATACTAAAACTGTTTCTACTGTGAGTTTTTATCCAATCACAGAGAGCCGTCGGCTGAAACCGGCTCTGACTCGACCCGGTTTAAACGATCAAACTGTCATCGTCCGCTCGTTAAAGTGAAACTCTGCTGCTGTTTGTCTTTTATCATCATCTCTCTGTTTTAAATCCTCACCGACCCAAAAACACTTTGAGTAAATCCTGAACGTCCATGTAGTGTTTTATTTTAAAGAGATGGAGCTGCAGCTTGTAATTTAAGAACCACAGTAAAAAACTGCATCGTGCCTTCAAGATCTTACTGTTGCCAATAAGACGTCTTTTAATCAGTTTTAGTTTTGTTTTAGTTTTTAGTGGCTAAACGAATTTACAGGTTCAGTTTGTGACTTTTTTTTTGTTTATCGGCAGTGAACTGAAGGAACCTCCTGTAAGTCGATAAAAGGGAAACGAAATGCCAATTATTAATTATAATTCAGTGTTTTTGTTCATTTTCAGATTGTAACTAAATTCTTTGATTAAATATCGAGATCATTTTGTGATAATTATACATTTTGCCAATGAAATTCATGCCTTAGCTGTGAGTGTTTCTGCCCTTATTTCTGTCTGTCAGGCAGAGAAGCCGTTGTCATGAGACCTCGGTACGAATTTAAGAAAACATGATGATAAATAATTTGTCTCCGTGACAACTGAGCAATTTAATGTTGTAAAAATATGCCATGAAACGAGTTTGACCGCCTCGGGAACCACGAAGAAGTCGACCGTTCTTTGTTTGTTTTCATCAGAATTAATTCTCCCGTAAGATTAAAACGTCATCGTCAGAATAAAACGCTAAAAAAAGATAATTTTGTGAAGATTATCGACACTTTTACTCGTGAAATTCTGCCCTGAATTCTGTCTGTCAGGCAGAGAGTTTGATCTCATGCGACCCAAAGAAGAAGGCCATGAAATGTGTCGAGAGCCTCAGGAACCGTGAACAAGTCGGACATTTTTTATTTTGTTTTCGTCAACTTAATCACCGTAAGATAACTGTTTCTCGTAGACTAACACTGCAACTTTTTCTCTTTAAAAACAAACATCAGTTTTATCTCAGACTCTGACTTGGTGTCGTAAATTATCGCTGTATTAACGTTATTCTTGCCTTTTTTCCTACGACTTTAACCTCGTAGATTACAATTTATCCTCTGAAAGACGGAACTTCTTATAAAAATGAGAACTGAATCCTGTGAAACGTTTTACTGACTTCGCTCAACACATTTCTGATATTTCAGCTGATTTCTCTCACGTCTCTTACGTTCTCCACGGGTCCAAACATCAGTCTTATCGTCAGTCTTTCATGTCGATGCCATGTCACAATAAATGACCAAATTAAACACGTTAAAAGTGCCATGAAAACCTCCTCAGCCAATGAAAACAGCCGATGAGAGATGAGTAAACAGACAGCAGCAGTGTTTCCCTTCAGGTCCACCACATGAACCTCCTGCCTCATCGTCCACCGGATCATCCTCGTTTAGTTTCATCGTCTTCGTTCAAACTCAGACGTGATGTGAAGGACTCGGGTTAATTCTCCTCGACTGGATCTTTTTTCTCTGTATGTTCATTCTTAAAAAAAAAACAAAAAAACAAAGATGGCTGAAAGTAGTTCAGGGCTTTCTAGCGTTTGTTTTGTTCGTCGCCGTCAGATTTGTCTCTTAACGAGTGTTCTGTTAATTTTCCCCCCAATAAGCTGCACAGATCAACATTTCACACGACACAAGAGCACTGCACTTTCATTGGACGAAACAAACCCACAGAACTGCAGACGTTTCTGTTTTGGTTTTTTTTTTTTTTTTTTTGGCTTATTTCAGGAGACAAAGAAGAAGAATGTTGATCTTTTTTTTGACGCTTGGCCATTTTTTTTTCTTTTTTTTTTTTGGAAAATTGTCCGCTGTGGTTTTTTGAAAAGGCTTCACACAAACCAACAAAACTTTTATTTTTTATTTTGAATCTTAAAAACTGCCAAAACTCCCTCCCTTCCTCCTTCGCTCAGTCATTGAAGCTGCGACCGTCACCCAGAAGGGAAGAAGAAGAAGAAGAAGAAGAAGAAGAAACGGAGCATGTTTTTAAATTCTTTGATTTTGTTTTTATTTTCCAAGCAGTGCTGTGAATCGTACGAGCTGTGATTCTGTCCTTATTTTGTCGTGCATATGTGGGGTAACTTTGCTAAGTGTGAAAATATTTTGACAAGTGCCACGCCCCGGCCTGTGCGATGCTTACCATAATGTCTATAAAACAGGAAGTGATTTCTGCTGGTGGGACGAACACCAGAAAAGATAGAATTATGATTATTATGCTTCTGATTATTATTATTATTATTATTATTATTATTATTATTATTATTATTACTTCTACTGTATCATCATTGCGACCATGATTATTCTCATAATCATTTAAGAGTCTATTGTTTTGCCATGTATTTTTTAATTTGAGATTTTTATTTTAGTTTTCTTTTTATTATTAAAGGCAAAATGAACTAACAGAACCGGCTGCTGCCTCGTTACTGTGCCGACACGCTTCTGTCTCACAGTTTTTATCTCGGCTGTCTGGCTGATTTGTAGATGGAACGATGTGAAGTTTAAGGAACAGTTCACTCAAAAAACTGTAAAAACATTTATAATATACAATATTATTACAGTCGTCTGGGATATTTTAGAGCTACGAGCGAGAACGTTATCACACGTCTGTTCATCCAACTTAATAATCTGCATCCGCATCTGAACATGGAGTTCAGCGGATTATCTAGAAGTTGTTTATTTAAAAACTTTGTAGTTTAGAGAGAAATTCAAAGTTAATATTAATGAGGTTATAACACAAACAGAGAGATGTTTATTTTAACGATTTGTGTAATTAACAAGCTGTTCTCAGAGGAAAGTCAGGTCCCAGAACACTGTTCGAAGCTGGAAAGATGGCAGGGTCCGCCACATATAAACAAAGGTTGTGAGGATGAGACAAGTTTAGACGATATCTCAATAGAGATACTTTTAAAAGTGAGCTGAGACTGACTGAGAGGAAGAGATCAGTCTGACTCTAATCTCATCAGTTTTATTGCAGAAGAGCTCTAAGAACTCACGTCTGTTACAGGCTGCAGAGTTCATCAGTAGAAGGCAGGTCGTGTGATTAACGTTGAAACACCTTCTGCTCCTGGAGCTGTCGAGTGGAGAGGCCATTAAACCAAACTCCATTCTATAAACAGCTTTTTATGGTCACAGCTTTGTGTTTTCACAATGAAAACTGTAGTTACAAGTTTACAGAGGCTCGTTTTTGATTCTCTACGATCTACAGACACAATCGGCTCGCATGTGATTTACTCAGTGACATCATAAACTCACCTGTGAGGAGGTGATGGGACGCCGTCTTCACAACTGCAGGATGAGGAGGCAGAGACCGTCTGTGTCTGACCCAGACCGAGATGAGACCGGTTCTGTTATCAGCAAAGAGACTGCTGCCCAGTCAGACTAACAACTGCTCCTCAGGTCAACTCAATATGTAGAAATACATGTAGGTGTTCATTCATTTATAAAATGTGACATTAAGTTTAAATTTGCTTCTGTATATATAAACTTTCTGTAATTTCCCACTGTGATTTTTATTATTGTATTCATTGTAAAAGGTATTTATGAAGAAATACAAATAAACAAGTGCTGTATAAATGTAATGAACTTGAAACGTGTCTGTTGGGAAGAGAGAGGATGTAAAGAGAGAGAGAGAGAGAGCAGCTGTGCAGGAGCAGAACCACGTCACCTACCAGGTCCGGATGTGAAAGTGAAAGTTTGTCAGAGAGACGCAGAACTGTAGAGGAGGAGGACAGACTGTTCTGAACAAAGAATCTGGTCCAAACACAGGTGAGTTCACTGATCTACACAGCTGAAACACAAGAACTTCATGTTTGTCCAGGTTCTGTTGAAGAATGGTTCTGTTTCACCCAAAAAATTATATAAGTGGTTGTAAAAGATTAAGCAGCTCCTTCATGTGAGGAGGTTCCGATAAGAAGAACTTGTGTAGTTCTTGTGTATGAAGGTTTGCATCTTGAGACTGATCTGTTGAATGCTGTCTGTCACTTTCAGCTCTCTGGGGCGAGGTCCAAACGTGTCCCGTTATGTAACCCGAGGAGGAGAACTTCTCCCAGAACCGGATCCGCTGAGGTTTGTTAACAGTGTATCTGATGGTTTAAAGCACATGGCACTGGTCCGAGTCCGGAACCATACGGACCTGGACCTATAGTCAATACATTATTTAGGTATTTTAACATTTTGACGGGGCGCTTCTGTTTGACCGGCGCAGCTTTTCTAGACTTTACGGTACCGGTTTAGCGACTGGCCAATTGCATGCGCGTTAAGCCATCCCACCTGATGCTTCTCAGCCAATCACATCTGTGCATTCCAGACAATAGACATTGTGACCATATACATATAAACATAGAAACATAGACGCCTCTCTGGGCAGGTTGGCCCGCTGCTGTGATGCGTCCACATCGCCGCCATATTGGATGTGGTGTCTCCGACCGCGGTCCAATCAGCCGTGGTTCATGTTTGCTTGATCAAATCAGCCGCCCGTTTTTTCTAGTGCGCGAAGCTACTAATATTTACGGTAATCGTATTGAACCCGCTCTGACTGGGTCAGACTGCAGGCTCGCGGCTCATCCCGCTCCCGCTGAATTTCCGACCATTACCGCCCGCACCCGCAACGTGTGTGTGTTACACTCCCGCAATGTGTGTGTGTTACACTCCCGCCCGCACCAGAAAACTCTGAGAATTTATATCCGCACAATAATAGAGATGCATTGATTTTCTGTCTTCTCCTGTCCCGCAGGAGAAAACACGTCATTTTATAGGCTATTAATAAAGAGACTCATTTGTTTGTTTCGTTTCCCTGGGCGTGTCTTTTGACGCACTGGTCAGGAATAGCGCTCCTATTTCGTTGTTTTTATTTAGGTTTTTAATGAAATAAAGGCTGTTTCATATTCTATTCTCCTCCTCTGCTCTGTATTTCATTTATTTTCTACCTTCATATAATCACGCAGTGATTGAGGTTAAGGTCTCTTTTCTAAGACAGACCTGAATAAGAAACAATAATGAAAACACAATCCCTTGTTTTAGCTTTTTTTCTACTTAATTTGTTGACTCCGTCATGCTGTCGCTCCGCAGTGTTTGTTTTTAGCCGCCCGTTCCCGCCCGCAGCAAAGTTCAAACCGCCCGCTCCCGCGAGATTTGGGTTGGGTCCCGCGGGAGCCAATCCCAATGCAGTCATCTACTGCAGGCTCACAATCAGAACCATGAAACATACCAGAACCAAACTTTTAACAGTCATTATTCCCGGTAATAAACTGAAAGGATCGCAAAGGTATCCTTCCGGATTTCAAAGTAAAGGATGGTGTGAGAGAAAAAAATTAAAAGAAAAATATCGTTTCCATAAGTAGTTTAAGATTAATATCCTGCTTGATTTTGCACTTCCTAGACTACTTGCATGAATAATAATAAGTACTTTTACTGAGTACTTTTCGAGTAATCCTGTGTCAAAATCCTTAACAGAGAAAAGAATACGGATATTTCACCCAATTTTGATGTGGAATAAAACACTTGTTTTCCATAAGTAGTCCTAGCTTCATATACTGCTGAACTAAGTACTTCCTAGATTACTTGTGTAACTAGTATGAAGTACTTTTATTGATTACTTTTTGAGTAATACATTGTCAAAATACATAACAGAGAACAAGAATAAATCTTTTTTTCGCCCAAATTTAATGTAGAAATGTACTTGTAACAGAGTGTTATTAGACTGTGGTATTGCTCCCTTTTTGTTAGTAAAAGATCAGAGTATTTCGTCCAACACTGCAAATCTGAAACCTGCATTCATGAGTAGGTCTTTTTCCAGTCATAACACCCTGAGCATATCAGGCCGTGGATACAAGTTGAGAAGTGAGCTGACCGTCAGCCAGCAGACGTTGACTGTGGTTGAGAAGAGAACAGTTGAGATTGATGTGCCAATCCTCGCTGACAGTAACATCAGGAAGACGGAGCACAAAAAGAAGGAGTTGAAGGAACAACTTGAACAGATGTAGAAGGTGAAGACCAAAAAGGTCCCGGTGGTGATGGGAGCATTGGGAGCTGTGCCCCCCAAACTGGGAGAGAAGCTCCAGCAGTTTCCAGGTGCAACATCAGGGGTCTGATGTTACTGTCAGCGAGGATTGGCACATCAATCTCAACTGTTCCCTTCTGCTCCGAGTCAACCACAGTCAACATCTGCTGGCTGACGGTCCGCTCACTTCTCAAGTTGTATCCACGGCCTGATATGCTCGGGGTGTTATGACTGGAAAAAGACTTTCTCATGAATCCAAGTTTCAGATTTGCACATCTGGCTCACGCTGTTATAAAATACCATCATAGCTCTTAACAACTCTGTTATATGTACATGAACTTAAACCAAAATGAGTGACAATGTGAGTGTCACTTGAAGTGATATAACCAAGTGTTTTTTAACATGAAACAGACACATAACAGGTTTGGCAGGAGGAGAGTCAGAGAAGTGAACTAACAAGCTGTTTGCTGGTTTTGTCCACTTCAGCCTGAGCGATGGACTCTGAAGCCCGCAGGACGATGGAGGTGGCGGCTCTCGGCCGACCATTCAGCCCCGGGATGCTGTACGACTGCCGCACAGATTCACTCATCCCGGGTAAGGATTCACTAGTAAATATCATTAATGCATCAAATCAAATATTCAGTATTTAAAGTCATATTCAATATTTTCATCCCTAATCTTTTTGCAACTTTTCAGCAGGGATCAGGCTCATATCAGAGTCATGAATCCTTTCAATTCTTTCATGTCAGTTTGTTGGTTTGTTTGCAGTATCTCCTGAGTGAGTACAATTTGAGGTCGATAAAGGGGACTGCTGAGCCTTGATGGAGGTATGCACTCTACTGAGTGCCATTTAAGTTATTTTTGTAATCACTGACTGGCTGCAACAGCAGGTATTTTACTTTTGGGTTATGAATGAGATCAGTGCTGAAGGCAGTCAGAGATTACATCTGAACAACAGAACAACAACATCTGTGTCCTGACCCAACGCTCTCGATGTTCTGGTGCCGCAGAAGAAATAAGCCAAACTAGAAAGGTACTAAATAGAGCGCACACCTCCGCCAAGGCCCAACAGTCCCCTAGAATTCCATCAAGCCTAATCCAAATCAAACTTGACAGCCCTGCAGTGAACTGTAGTCACTCAGAGATACCAGCCGCCTAAACACCCCTGACTTTATTCATCGAGATTCATGCATTATTTCCTGAGAGATTAACAAAAATGAAAAAGAAAAACACTCTGTCTGGCAATGTTGAATCCTCCCGACAAACCAACAAACTGACACTTCCTTGGTGGAGGTTATAGCTCATACTTAATGCGTGACTTCTGTCTGTCTGGTTCTGGAGGCTGAACTGGACTTTTGCCTCTTCTTTTTCAGGACTAACATTGTGGGACCGCAGTGACCTGGCACAACATATTGTAGAAAGACCACAGAACTATAATGACTTTGAGATAGTTGCATCTGAATCAATTGAGGACAAATCTTCAGCACTTAATGTTGAAGCTGCTTTGAAGGCGAGTCTCTTGAGTGGACTGGTTAAGGTGGACGGATCAGCAAAATACCTGAACGATAGTAAGACTTCCAAAAATCAGGCCAGAGTAACACTGAAGTACAAAGCTACCACAAAGGTCCAGGAACTGTCGATGGATCATCTTGGAAGAGGCAATGTGAAGCATCCAGACGTCTTTGATAAAGAGTTAGCTACACATGTAGTCACAGCTATTCTTTATGGAGCACAAGCCTTCTTTGTCTTTGACCGTGAGGTGTCAGAAAAGGAAGATCATCGAGACATTGAGGGTAACTTGAAGTTGATGATCAAGAATATTCCTCGTATTGCTTTAGAGGGTGAAGGTTCCCTGAAAATGGAAGACAAAGACAGAGAAAAGGTTGAGAAATTCTCCTGCAAATTCTTTGGAGACTTTTCACTTCAGAATACTCCGACTTCCTTTGACGATGCAATACAAGTCTATCAAAGTTTGCCAAAATTGCTGGGAGCCAACGGAGAAAACACTGTACCAATGAAGATCTGGATGTTGCCACTAATATGTTTAGATTCTTCTGCTGCTAAACTCGTCCGTCAGATTAGTATAAGACTAATTAAAAAGTCGCAGAGTGTCCTGGAGGACTTCAGTGAGCTGGAGATGAGGTGCAATGATGCACTGAAAACCACCACTGCACAGCACTTCCCACAGATTGGCACAAAGATTAAAACCTTTCAAGAGATGTGCTCTGAGTTCAAGCTGGAATTCCAACAACACTTGGCAAAGAAACTTCCATCAATCCGAGGAGGAGGAGAAGAAGAGGATAAGCTCACAGACATCTTGAAGGAGATACATTCTTCTCCTTTCAACAGCAAAGACCTGAGCAAGTGGATGGACTGCAAAGAGAGAGAACTCTCCATTTTAAAGACTTTCAGCAACATGATGAAGAACACTAAGATTGTCCCATCTCAAAATCACCTTCAAGAGGAAATTCTCAGTGCACATCGCGCTGTGTGTTTTGTCTTCACCTCACTGGGAAGTGATGAACCGTACCTCTCAACTTTATCAAACTACTTAGAAGAAAGACCCAAACCAGACGATCCGTGGAGGTCTCGTACTCATGATGTAGAGAAGGAACAGTGGTACGCCTCCGGAGAAGTAGCAGATGCAATGAGACGCAGAGCAAAACTCTTTAGTGACTTTGCAGAGGCCAACATGGAGAACAAGAACATTAAGTTCTTGGCAGTTGGTTCAACAGACGAGACACAGAAATGTTCAAGCATCTTCCTCTATAAAGATGACTTTTCTGTCGATAAGAGCTTTGAGCCTCCTTCAAAGCCTGAAACATTAACAGTCAGAGACATAAACCACAACAGTGTGATGCTGAAGATTTCTCCAGCAAAGTTTGGAGCAGAGAACATCACCTCCTACTCTGTTGAGTACTGTGTCAGTGGACAGGATGGATGGAAAGAAAAGACGGCAGCAGAAGCTGAAGAAATCACAGTGAGCGGTCTGAGTCCAAACACAGAGTACAAGTTCAGATGCAGAGCAGTGACCTCAGTAGGTGTTGGACCAGCCAATGAAGACAGTGGTTCCATTAAAACTTTACCTTGCAGCCCTCCCGGGAAACCTCAAGGTGAGCCAAACTCAAGTGAGATATCAGTTAGCTGGGACAAACCTGTTGAACTCGGACAGGATGTACAGATCCTGAAATACATCGTGGAGTACGCCAAAACGGACAGCGGGTTGGGAGAGGAAGATCTCCAATGGAACCAAAAGATGTCTGAGACTGAAAAGACGATCATTTCAGGGCTTCAGTTAGAGACAGAATATGTTGTCAGGGTCAGATGTGATTGTGGTGAAGCTGGAAGAAGCAAAGAAAGCATCTCTTCTATCTTTGTTGTGCGCCTGAATGAGCCGGACAAAGAACAAGTTGTTGAAGCTGTTAAAAAAAAAAGCAGACTGCTGAAACCGCAGTCAGGTTGTCTCCCTGTTCGTGAAGTTACCCTGAAGAAAGAAAGACTGGGTGTTGCACGGTGCAGGAATTTTAGTTGCGGGGAAGAATCTTATAAACCCAATCGCACCATCATGGTTCTCGGAGCAACCGGAGCTGGTAAATCCACTCTCATCAATGGGATGATCAATTACATTCTGGGTGTTGAATGGGAGGATTCATACCGATTCAAGCTAGTTAATGAGAATCAGTCGAGATCACAAGCTCACAGCCAGACTTCTGAAGTGACTGTGTACAAAATCAACCACCAGGAGGGGTTTAAGATAGACTACTCACTGACCATCGTTGACACTCCAGGATTTGGAGATACAAGAGGCATAAAGAGAGACAAACAGATCACAGAACAGCTGCGTAATCTCTTCTCTTCAAACAATGGTGTCAGTGAAATTGATGCTGTGTGTTTTGTTGTTCAGTCTGCTTTAGCTCGACTCACACGAACACAGGAATATGTGTTTGACTCTGTGCTCTCAATCTTTGGCAAAGATGTGGCAGAAAACATCAGAGTTCTGGTGACGTTTGCAGACGGCCAGCGTCCACCAGTTCTAGAGGCGATCAAAGAATCAGGTGTCCCGTGTCCTAAAACAGAAGATGGACTGCCAGTTCACTTCAAATTCAATAATTCAGCGTTGTTTGCAGACAATAAATCATCTGCAGAAGGCAGTGGGAGTAAACATGGAGGCTTTGATCAGATGTTTTGGAACATGGGGACAAATAGCATGGAGATGTTCTTTGATGCTTTGAATGCGATAGAAACCAAAAGCTTGACACTGACAAAGGAGGTCCTCAGAGAGAGAAAGAGCCTCGAGAATTCAGTTGGAAATTTGCAGAAGAAGGTTAAACTCGGGTTGGCCAGGCTTGAGGAGATAAAAGAGACAAATGAAAAACTGAAAGAGCACGAGGCAGAGATCAGCAGGAACGAGAACTTTGAGATGAAAATCAACGTCACAAAGCCTGTTCAAAAAGATATTTCTGGTACTGGAAAGTTCCTCACCAACTGTCAGCAGTGTCAACAAACCTGTCACTTCCCCTGTGGAATACCCAATGATAAAGATAAAGCATGCTGTACTGCAATGGGACCAGATGGAAACTGTACTGAGTGTCCAGGCAAATGTATTTGGAGTGTACATTTTAATCAGAAGTACAAATGGGAGTATAAGGAGTTTGAAGAAAAAGTAACGGTGAAAGAGCTGAAAGAAAAGTACCTAAAAGCAAAAGATGCTAAGGCTCCTGTTCAGGCTCTGTGTGACAAACTGAGGTCTGTGTTTGATCATGTGCAGGCTGAGGTGATGAGGCTGATGGCGTACTCTGGCAAGTGTTTGAACAGACTCAAAGAGATCGCACTGAAGCCAAACCCTCTGTCCACTCCGGACTACATTGACATGCTTATTGAGGCAGAGACATCCGAGTACAAGCCAGGCTGGAAGAAACGAGTTGAGCACCTGAAAGCCGTGAGAGAAAAAGCAGTGTACATTGCTAAAGTTGACAGAGGAGAGGACCTCCTCCAGAGTCCATCTACTGACCTGTAGCATGTTGTCAAGGCCAAACAAGGAACAACACCAACCATGACAGTAGACGATAAAGATTCCTACACTGACATCAACCAGGACCAGGACCAGGACCAACTCCAAGAGGAGGCAGAGACCAACACCAACAAGAGGAAGACTGTCAGTGTTGAATAAAGACCAAGATGAGGCGATACTGACCCAGACCGAGATGAGACGAGCTAATACTGACCCAGACCGAGATGAGACGAGGTGATACTGACCCAGACCGAGATGAGACTGAGCTGTTACTGACCCGGACCGAGATGAGACTGAGCCAGACCGAGATGAGACTGAGCTGATACTGACCCAGACCGAGATGAGACTGAGCTGTTACTGACCCAGACCAAGATGAGACTGAGCTGTTACTGACCCAGACCAAGATGAGACGAGCTAATACTGACCCAGACCAAGATGAGACGAGCTAATACTGACCCAGACCAAGATGAGACGAGGTGATACTGACCCAGACCGAGATGAGACGAGCTAATACTGACCCAGACCGAGATGAGACGAGGTGATACTGACCCAGACCGAGATGAGACGAGCTGATACTGACCCACACCAAGATGAGACGAGGTGATACTGACCCAGACCGAGATGAGACGAGCTGATACTGACCCAGACCGAGATGAGACAAGCTAATACTGACCCAGACCAAGATGAGACGAGGTGATACTGACCCAGACCGAGATGAGACGAGCTGATACTGACCCAGACCGAGATGAGACTGAGCTGTTACTGACCCAGACCAAGATGAGACTGAGCTGTTACTGACCCAGACCGAGATGAGACGAGCTGATACTGACCCAGACCGAGATGAGACTGAGCTGTTACTGACCCAGACCAAGATGAGACTGAGCTGTTACTGACCCAGACCGAGATGAGACTGAGCTGATACTGACCCAGACCGAGATGAGACGAGCTGATACTGACCCAGACCAAGATGAGACGAGCTAATACTGACCCAGACCAAGATGAGACGAGCTAATACTGACCCAGACCGAGATGAGACGAGGTGATACTGACCCAGACCAAGATGAGACGAGGTGATACTGACCCAGACCGAGATGAGACGAGGTGATACTGACCCAGACCGAGATGAGACGAGGTGATACTGACCCAGACCGAGATGAGACGAGGTGATACTGACCCAGACCGAGATGAGACTGAGCTGATACTGACCCAGACCGAGATGAGACTGAGCTGATACTGACCCAGACCGAGATGAGACTGACAGGTTCTGTTATCAGCAAAGACTAAGAAAGAGCTCATGCTGCTTCCTAGTCAGACTAAGAACTGGTCCTCGGGTCAACTCTATGAAAGATCGCATGGACAGAGATCCGACTAAACATCACTGAAGTCTTTACTAACTGAGACACTTCTTCAGTGTTAATGCTGCGACCTGATCAGTAGATTTAAATCATCTAGTAGTTAAAATATAATCTTATGAAGAGCTTCACATGTAAACGCATTCATAGATTCATAAAGATCTTCCCCACGTTCATCATCTTAACTAAAGTGAATCTCTCGCCAAAATGCAACCTTTAGTGTCGATCTCAGAATGTGACGTAACCTGGAGGACAGTTAAGGTGGAACGCTTCTAAAGCTTAGTTCCATATAAATGCAGGATAATTTGTTGTTTTGTCGTTAGCGAAAAACAATATTGGCCTTGAAGTTGAAAAAGGAGCCTCATATAAGAAACAATACTAAAATAAAAAGCTGGAAAAGTCACGTGAGATCTCGCGTGGATAGTTGTTGCTGGAAGACAGTAGTTCCACCTTAACTGTCCTCCAGGTTACGTCACATTCTGAGATCGATACTTCTCCACTGGCAGGACGGCGCACGCGGAACAAGCTACTGCTAACGTGAGTTGTTCAAAAACCTTCTTTTTAGTAAACTCTGTGTACACAAACAATGTTCTCAATGCTCGTGTTCATGTGTAGAGACCCTGGTGATACTACCAGCAAAGTTTCATGTTGTGTCGAGACTTCTTACTGTTTTAAATATAGAGATTTTGATGCTATTGTAAAAGTGCCCGTAGCACTCCCATTGAAAATGAGTTTGACCTGAAAACAAAAATACGGTAAATCTTAAAAGTGCCTCTTTTATCTATCTATCTATCTATCTATAATTATGCTTTTACACGACAGTTTGTCTCATATACATTCACAATAATACATCATTGTTTGAATCTGTTTCATTGTACCCAGATTACATAGTTGAGTTTTTATACTTGGTCAACAGCTTCCTGCTTATTTTAACATGTTTTATCTACTATATTCTTTTTTCTTGGAGATTTAAAAACTTAAAGATGATCTGAAAATGTTACTACTTATTACTCCTGTTACTACTGTTACTGTATTACCCCAGGGCCCATATTCACAAAGAATCTTAAGGCTAAAAGTAGCTCCTAACAGGCGAATTTAGGAGCAACTCCTAAAATAATGGGCATGTCAGTCGTAACTTTAGGACTCCTAATTTTTGAAAGTAAGAGTTATTCACAAAACATTTTAGGCCTAAATGTGCCCCCCCCCCCCCCCCCAATTGTTGAAAAACGCGCGCTAAAGTGCCTTCCTGAGAGCCAAAAAGCATGCCAAAGTGCCCTCTTGGTTGGCAAAACACACTAAACTGCCCCCTTGGCTGGTTAAAACATGATAAACTGCCCTCTTGGGAGCCAAAACACGCGCTAAAGTGCCCTCTTGGGAGCCAAAACGCTCGCTAAAGTGCCCTTCTTTTTCGCCCCTGCCCTTCAAAAAGTCTGCGCACGCCACTGCTCGGGACTAGTATTACCTGGGGACCTCATGTGATTTAGAAATTATCCCACCACGTCTGTGTTTCGTGCGGCGCATTCACACATGATAAGCAAAGTCTTTGTTTTAACTCGAATTTACTGACATTATCCCCCCGGGTCGATCGCACCGGAGCCCTTGTTGGAGCAGCACAACAGTTAGATATGGATATTTTTAATATAATAACTGGTGAGCCTGTTGAAAGATGGAACAATTTTCCTTACCGCATGCTGCCATGCATCAAGATTTCGCTCTTCTGATGAGCCTCCTGAATTTGCACCCAAAATGCTGTCAAAACTTTCATTTGTAATTCCCAACGCAGCCTCCATAATTCTCGACCGGGAAAAAGGCAGAAAAAGGTGGAAAACACAAAAAACCTTAAGAAAAACAAAAAACGACCTCAAATCACAGAGATGCCGATTCACACAGGACTAATATTATCACATGACCTCTGTGTTTGGTGAAATATAATAGGTAATTTGCGGTGGAATTTTTACATTACAAATTATGGACATGGCAGATTCGCACGGGATTAAGATCACAGACGACCTCCGCAATTATTACAAATTACTGGCGGTCCCCAGGTTATACTAGTCCCGTGTGAATAGGGCTTTTGTCAATCGGAAAAAGTTGCATTCCATCAATACACAAATTGTCTTTGACGCATGTTACAATATACTGGACATTGTTGCGAAATGGCTCGGATCAACACACGATTCCCGAATTTTAATGGAGAGTTGTTTGACGCAGCTTTTCGAGCAAATGCCGCTTTTATTGGCAATTCACGTTTTTCATCGCAATCTTCTAATTTGTTTGGGGGGGGGCCTTAATTCTCCTCTTAAATACATTTCTTTATCCAATATCTTTTCATAGGCTTTGTCATGGGCTTGTAGGCAACTTCCTTATTTTCACTTCATGCATTGCGTAGCCTAAATGACTTTTCAATGGGCTGCCCTGTCACTCAACAACCAATCACCGTTGTCACCGCTTCACGTGCGTCCTTATAAAATGACGTCATTCATAGCAACAGAGAGTTACTTCTAGTTTAGGAGTTCACTGTTTTCATAACTAAAAGTAGGTCTCAGCGGCTTTGTGAATTACTTTTAAGAAACGACTCCTACATAAAAACTTTTTGTCTGATTTAGGAGTCCTCCTAACGTTAAGATAAAAGTCTTTGTGAATATGAGCCCTGATGACTTACATTGTATTGTTCTGTTGGCTCCCACTGTAAGACGGAGAAATCAATAACAAATAATAAACACGTGATAATTCTAAGTGTTGTCTGTTGTCCTCTGTCAGTGTCTCTTCCAGGACCTTTCAGTTCAGTCGTAACACTGCTGCAGTACATTTACTCCAGTACTCAACTGAAGTAGTGTTGAGGTACTTTTACTTCACTTGAACATTTCCACATTTCCATTTGATGGTATATTATATGTTTATTTCACTACATCTCTGAAGGAAACGTTGTACTACATCTATCCAACAGTTTTATTTGACCACTTTGCAAACTAACACTGTAAAATAACCAAACATATTAAATTCTCACAGTTAAAGATGAATCGAGTGGTTACCGACACGTCTGACTGGTCGCATGTCGTCACCTGAAGTCTTTGAGTTGTTGTCAGTTCCAACAAACTAACAATTTACATCTAAATGTTCCACTATTTGACAAAAAGATCAAAGATAAAAGAAAAATGAAATGAAAAGAGAAAATAAATGTGTGTATCAGAACTGGTGACCCTTCAGACGGCCCGACCCGGAGGTTTGGGAACCACGGGACTAAATTATCTGACTGTATATAAAGTAGTTACAACTTAGTGATGTAATGTAACTAAGTACATTCACTCAAGTACTGTACTTTACTACAAATCAAGGTATATTTTGATACTTTATACTTCCTCTCCAGTATGTTTAGGAAGCAAATATTGTACTTTTTACTCCACTGCATGTATTTTGACTTTAGTTACTAGTTACTTTACAGATTACATGCTGCATCAAAGCCAAACTAACACATTTTTTTAAAATAATTGATTACAAAATTGTACTGTATTCTATACATACAGTACATTCCTATATGGATCAGTTACTTTGATACTTAAATACATTTAATATCAGACACTTTAAGACTTTTACTTGAGTATGACTTTTGGATACTTCTTACAGCGCTGTTGACCTGAAGCAGCTCTAATAATAATAACAATAATAATGATAATAATAATAATAATAATGTTTCTGTATATTTATGACATTCACTCTTGATGTTTGTCACCAGGTCAGATTCTGACTCATCCAGGTTGAATAAATCACAAAGATAAATGTGTGTTTTATGTGACAGGACCAACAGAAATAAAGTTTCTTGCAGCTGCTTTAAAAGAGATTTTGAACACGAGACTTTTACTCGTAATGGATTAATCTGACAAACTTTTTACTGAAGTGAAAGATCTGAGTACTTGTTGAAGAACATCAAGTGTCTGAGAACATTTAATAAAACAAAGATTTCACTACAAGCTGTTTAGCTTTAGCCAAAGGGGCGTGGTCGACCTGGTGTGTCGAGGCCACGCCCCCTTTCGAAACCTTTGGTAGTGAACTAAGAGAGACAAATTTAATGATCCTGTTTGAACTGTACATCTGTACATCAGCAGCTCATAGAACTGAACCAGAACCAGCTCTCCTCTGTCAGAACTGCAGTCGTCAATATGAGCAGATTTATTGCGACGTTCCTCTTGTTTAGAACCTTTTCTGACCCAGTTGGCTCCATGTTGGTTCTGGTGACGTGTTGATGAGATGATGTAGTTCACTGAGCTTCAACACAAAACTACATGAGGTTTTAATTTAATACAACAAACTGACACTTTATACTGACTTGGAAAATAATCTTTTAAACTGACAAACATCATGTGTGAGATTCATGACACAGTTCAAACAGGATCAATAAATTATTTGTCTCTCCAGACCGATATTAGGTCCCATTGAGGAAACTGGAGGGGGCGTGGCTTCAGCTCTCTGTTTGATGGCTAGTTGCTTGATAGCTCACAAACTTTATACTGTATTTATAAAAGAGTTCATCAAGCTTTCAAAAACACTTGACACATGTGACCTTTAGCTGCTGTGTGGCTAACAGTTCAGTATAAACAGGATGCTAACAACAACAACAACAACAACAACAACAGCAACAACAGACAGAGAGTTTTCACAGAGACTCACCGTCAGACGTCTACAAGTTAGTTTAAACAGCTCGTTACACCTCCAGTTTAACAGTTCAGGATGAATGTAACGATCATGATCATTTTGTGTTCGAACCTGCTTCAGACCTCAGTCAGCACCTTCATCACCTGGTGATTGACAGCTGCTGCTACTGATGGGCACAGATACGAGATTTAACAACGTAATTTCATAAACGTACACTACATTCATATTTTCACCACTTCACCTCGTTCTGTCTTTTCTGATGTAAAACTGAACCCGAATGAACCCTTTAAGACACTTAAGTCACAATAACACAATAACAGGATGAAGTAGCAGTGGGACCACAACTCCTGTGTACTGCGAGCTTAAATTACTGTTTTTGTCAATGGAGTCTGGTGTCCGTGGAGGGAGTGATAACAGTTTGTTTCCCGTTGAATGGCTGTCTGCTGCTGAGGTTAAGTGGTGGAAATATTTTAAATAAAGCGTACATTAACAATGACAGATTTTTTTAGGTGACTGACTCTGCGTCACTTCTTACACCAGTAATCCTTCTCCAGTCTGAGGGCGTGCAGAGCAGCAGCTGCTCCAGTAAAACACCAACAGATACCTGAGAATGACCTCAAACAGATCAACTTTAAATAAACAGCTGAAGTAAAAACAGACGTGGCTCAGTTCTTATTTGGGATGCAGTTTATTGTAAATCAGTGGAACATCAGCAGGTTTCCTCTGCGTGAGTCCGGTCCAGCTTTAACACAGCAGACTGGTGTTACTGGTCGACTCCCAGCGCGTCTCTCTGGTTAAACAAATTCTAGAAAACTAAAACTAACACAACAAGTTCTTAACAAGCTGGATCAGTTTCTGATGAGCAGTGTCCGGGAGCCTTTTAAGGATTAATAAAAAAAAAGAGATTTTGTCTTCAGTCACGCCGTCATAAAGCGTCGTAGTCGTCTTCGTCTTCGTGCTTCCTCTTCAGCGACTCGGCGGCGGAGTTCTGCGACACCATGTTGGTGGTGATGAGGATGTTCTTGGAGCCAATCAGAGACGGGTTGATGAGGACGTTAGAGACGGCAGGCGTGGACGGCGTGGCTGGCAGAAGAAAAAGAAGAGCGACGATTACACTTTCTGGATTTTGTTGGCAGCCATTTTGTTTTATTTACGTTGTTTTATGTATTTTGTAACTCATTTAATTTGCTACCGATTTTGTCCAAAACTCTTCTGAAAATGCTGATTAGATAAACAGCTGCTTTCTTCACTAAACTTCTGAAATAAATAAGTAAACAGCCTGGTAGTGCGGGTGGTTGAACCCAGATATTAAACTGGTTTCTGATTGAAAAAAACAGGTTCTTACTGGTTTTGGTGGAGGCCGTCTGAGAGGGCGGTGGGATCTGTACGGTGAACCTCTGACCAGTCAGAGACACCGGAGTTCCAACTTTAGTGGTGACAGACTGGACAGACGGAGTTCCTGTGGAGAAAACACTGGTCAGAACATTCTGGTCCTGTAAACACAAACTGGGTTAACAAAGTCCGAACCTGGACGACAGACTCACCGATTGTCGGTGTGCTGGGTCTGCTGGAGACGGCGCCAACACTGAGGCGAGGTACCGATATCCTGCCTGCAGACGACGATACCTGGAGGACAATAACACGAGTCAAAGAGTCAATTTAGCAGAAAAAAATCTGAATATTATCTGAGATACAGTAAAAGTTTCAGAGTTTTTACCTTTTTCTGAACGGACTTGAGTCTGTAGTTGGGCGCGGTCAGACAGTAGCGGTCTGGAGGAAGTCGAGGTCCAGTGTAGGGTTTGATGAGCGGGAGAGGAGTCTGATTCTTCTGCCTCGCCACCTCCAACAGGAACTGAACACAGAGATCGAGCTTTCAGAAACTAAATTCAACAAACAACAACGTAAACACAGAACGCTGCTGATGTTCAGAATTATTCATTTCATACATAAGTAGGGCTGGGTATCACCAGGTACCTCGCGATACGATACTATCACGATATTTTGCCCACGATAACGATAATATCACGATACAACAATTCTGCGATAATCGATATATTGCAAGAAATTTCATCCACGATACATCACGATATCTGTGTCACTGAAGAAATTCAGAATTTATTGACTGCACTGAATCCATTTCACAGGAATTACAAAACATTGTCAATCAATTTCACATGAATGACAGCCAAGTAAACAAAGAGTATATTGCACAGTGTCTCTTCTTAACACACACACTGACTACAACTATCATTAGATATATATATGTGTGGGTTTCAGAGCTACTTAAACCATTTTTTTAATTTTATTTGGTTGTATACCTATGTTTGAATAAACATAAAGCTGTCCTCCGAAGAGGGGTGGTGGTGGTGGTGGTGGTGGGCCCAAAAAATAAATAAATAAATAAAAAATTTTTTACACATTTTTAAATATCGATATTTGGCACCAGTGTATCGATAACGTACCTCAAGAGGAAATATCGCGATATATCGTAATATCGATATTTTGGCACACCCCTATACATAAGTATGAATTTTTGACAGTTTCAGTGAAGAACAAAGTAGAAAACAAATTAACTGCACGAAAACGAGACACAAGCCTGCAGACATCAACTGCCAGCTAGAATGGACATAATTCAGACAAAGACGTGATCGTTATCGTTCTTTCTTTCACAGTAGTGAACGGATGGTGGTGTCTTACGTCTCGTGGTGGCGGCGAGGTGAACGACTGGTCCATGCGGCACTGGATGGCCAGTTTGATGTCGTCAGCGTCCACGCTGGACTTCTTGGCATGTGTGGCGTAGATTTTGGCGTCCTCTATGATGGTCGTCACATATCCTGTGAACAGAAACAAACAGCTGCGTGACTTTATGTTGACGAGGAGACTTAAAAAGAAATGCATACAGAAAAAATGCTCTCAAATTCATATATAAGAGTTTTATTTTGCTAATTTGATGTTTTGTTTGTGTTTTCCGACTTTTGTTTTACGTTGCCTTTATAAGATCTTCACCTCCATTAAAAGTTGTCATGTTTTGTTTTGCTTCACAGCTCTGATTAGAAAAGAGTTGTGATGCTGCGTAAAACATCAATAAAATCAGAAACTCATAAATTAACTGCATTTATCTTTGTTGCACACTGACTTCAGCTGGTATGTTACCACCACCTGTGGATCTGTGGAACAATGTGAAACCACAAGACGAAAGTCTGAACAACACAAACAAACTGCTTCATGTCCATTACAAATTCAGCTGTTCACATATAAAAACATGTCTGTGAACTCACTGTAGGTGAACTCCAACATCTGGTTGATGACTCGGGGCTCGTACTCGGTGATCCCCATGTCCTTCAGGATCTGGATCATCACCTGCAGCACACGGTGATCCACCATCAGACAACATGATGACAGCAGGGTGAAGAATCATGACGTGATTTTAAAACGATTGATCAGTCTGCAGACTATTTTCCAGGTTAATCTATTTATTATTCTGCCTATAAAATGTGAGATGCTCATCACAATTTCCCAGAACGATCCCAAAGTAACTCTTAAAAACTCAGCAGGCAAGATATTGGAAAGAGGCGACATTGCCATGTTTTGGTTATCTGCAATCTATATCTTAAGATGTCTCCACTTGTCAGGCGCGGCTTTGTGTGATGAATAGACTGATTATGGGCCGCTGTGCATGAAGAGTCACTCAGAATAAACAAACTCACATGTATCTTAAATCAGAGTAGAAATACTGTAATGTTAGTCAGACGTCTCTTGCAGATTACTCATGATTACTCATTGCTTTAATATCAAGCAGCCAATAAAAGTTGTGGTATGACATGATGCCTCACTTTACATTACACATCCTGTAACGACACTGTTGTTCATGTGCATATGAAAGGACATATTGTTCAGCTCCAAACTACTTCTCTTGTCCAACCCACAGTCAATAATCAGATCACAGAAGAAAACCAGCAAATTGTCGCATTTAAGAAGCTAAAAGCAGCAAATGTTTGACATTTTTACTTAACAAATGAATCAAACAATTACTTGATTAACAACATTTTTGTACATCAACTAACTGATTTATCGTTGCAGCTCTATTTCAGTCATTTATTGAGTAAAGAACCATCAAGAAATCAGAGGTCATAGTTTCTCAAATGTGATTTCAGTTGAATGTTTTGGGATTTTGGACAAAACAAACAATTTGAAGACTTCATCTAGATTCTCAGAAGTTTTGCCAGATGTATTTAATTATATTTATTCTCACGACTTTAACCCATTGTCTTTTAAAAGCGCTTTATTTTCCTCCTGACTGCTGTTTTTATATCTGAGCAGCACTTAAAAATGTGTTTTAGAAAAGTGCTATATTCCTAAAAATATATATTGTATATATATATTTCTATGAATAAAAGATAAAAGATAATACAAGTGTCAGTTTTATCTCGATTTGTTCGGACTCATTATTCCATCCAGTTAATAATCATCATCGTCTGTGTTTTATTTCACAGTAAATTGAGCATCTTTGGGCTTCACACTGTTGGAGTGTCCGCAGACTTTTGGCCACATAACGTTAGTTTAGGTACCAATGAGTGTCACACTTCACACTTGTAGGACGACCAGCAATATTATCACACCAACCTCACGAAATCTGTGTAAAAAAACAAACTTCACATTTACTGATTTAAGTCAAACTCTTGTATCGATTTCACGGTGACACCTGCTACTTATCATCCCTCATCTGGGATCAATTTAGGGTATTGCGATGTCATAAACTCGGACAAAACTTGCTTTCATCATGGTTAATGTTTTTAAATTCCGGCGGCGGTCAATTTCAGAAACAAAAATAAGGAAACTGCGAAAATCAACCACAAGTCTCTCCTGTTTACACCCACTTCTGCATCGGCTAACGGCTAGGCTAAGGCGCTAGCCGGTGGCTATTGTTGTGAATGGTGATCCGGTGCTAACGTTAGCTAACAAGCTAGGTAGCCCCAAACGCGTCAGCCGTTTGTGTTAATGGTGGATTTTTAAACAAAATCACGACCAGGGTGAATTTAAACTGCAGCTTAGTGACGAACAGCCAGTAAAAACTGCTCTTTAATAGCGTTACCTGAGCGTCTTTAGGGATGGTTTTCGGAGCAGACATTTTGATTCTACACCCCGAAGCGCCTTCACTTCTTCTTCTACGGTTTCAGCGCACACAAGCAGCTGAGCGCTGAAGAGCGACGCCTGCTGGACAGCCCGCGAACTACCGCGAGATTATCTGGCAGTTCCGAGATCTCAGCACTGCTAAAAACCTGCAGTGGAAGAAGAACTGCTGATATAAAAGTAGAGATACAAATCAAAATAAACAAGTAAAAGTACTGCATTGTAAATGTCACTTATCAGTAATCGGTCTAAGTATTAGAAATAAAACTAATCCATTTGAATATATTTGTGTAGTGTAAGTTAAGTACAATTAATTAAGTACTTGAGTAAATACTCATTTACATTCCACTTCAAGTAAACATCACTGTGTGTTTAGGTATAAATAACGAGTTTGGTATCAATCATTTTATTAAAAATAATTAATAAATACAGACAGAAGAGTAAAAGCTGAAAAGGACCAGAGCTTTAACATCAGACAGTCTGCAGGGGGCGCTACAGGAACACATATAATTTATTTATTTATTTATTTTTTTTACACCGAATTGTTTTTATACATCTTTTAATTACACAAAAGTACCAATACCACAATATAAAAACACTGGATTACACGTTAGTGTTGAGGATATTATCTCAACATCATTTGTAAAAAAGGTTAAACATGAAAATCTTTGAAATTACTTGTTAAAGGAAAAGTAAAACAACAGTGTTCACACAGTAAAAGTTTAGTGTTTGCATCCTTTGTGTAACATAAGTTTGTAACATATCAACATCTATGTGGATGAAAACAACCAGTGTCTTGTGTTTGGAAATCTTTAGCTGTAATTTGCAGGGAAAACATCAGTATAGCCCTTTAAAATTAGAAATCAACTCTGGTTTGACACATTTCTTCAGACCGGATGCAGGAACAGTTGAGGAGTAAACTGTGATGAAGACGTCAGTGACATTTATAATCTGTATTAGAGCAGATAACAAATCTTCTCAGAGGTCGTAAAAGACGCTCATAATCATCGCTGCAGGTTTCCTGATGATTAATGTTCCCAAAAGACTTTATCTAAAGACGAAGACGGGAAGAGTTCACTGATAAACGTGTTGACTCAGCAGCCGATGTGTACATGTACATGTAAAGACTGTTCAGCTTGTGTAAATGAACCTGTAGACGAGCAGACTTAACAGAAAAACAGCTGATTTAATGTTGTTGTTTCTGTCTGTCTTCATCATATAAACAGCTTCCAGTCGTTTCTACACACATCTTCAATTTGTTACAAAAACCTGGAAACACATAAAACCACATTGAGTGAA